>NC_134277.1:104166962-104231962 GCF_949628215.1 Phalacrocorax aristotelis | reverse complement strand
TATTGATTCCATAACCAGTTATCTCACTGAGATGTCTTTTATAAAAACTGCTGATAGTGATTTGGGAGAAGGGGGGGGGGGGAGGCAAAAGCTGTTCTACCTAGTAGTATAGTATCTGAAATACTGGGAAACCGTCATGTCTGTGCAGACCTGCAGTTATTTATCATTCTTCTATCTTGAACAAATACCTTGCACTGGCCTGATTTGGGGGTTTTTGTTGGTGCTTTTAACAGTTTTTTTGGGTTGGGTTTTTTTTTTATTTTTTTTTAACAATTCATTGAATAGTAGCATATATTACAAGAGACTCTTGAATTTGTATCACCAACTGATTCAGGATAAGTTTCATCAACATAGGGTTGAATCCAGCAATCAATGCATTTGATTTTACTATAGTGATTACTAAAACACTTTCAAGTCTTGATGTTCCAGCTATTTCAGGAGAGCTGTAAGAAGGCTTGTACTGAGCAGTAGCTGAGTAAACTTCCCTAATAGTGGGGGATGTAGGGCTGGGTTTTCCTGTTTTGTTGGTTGTTTTTCTTTTTTTTGTTTTTTTCCCCCGCAACTCCTGATGACAATACATGGTTGGTTTATGCTTTGAAGCGTGAGTATATTTATCCTTTTTGAGACTTAATGGTGGTGGTTAAAGATGTTACTACCCCATCTGCTCACTACCAATTCTGCCTGGTGGGATAGTTCATACAAATTCCTCCCCATTTGCTGTAGAAAAAATGGTTTCGTCAATGAGAGCCCAGCAATGTAAAGAGTTTAATCTGGCTGAATTTGCTGAGTACAAGTTTTACTGTTTACACCTTAACTAATTAATTTCATTAATGCGCTTTTATAAGGGACTTGCCAAGATGTTGTTCCCCATTTAAAATTATTTAGTTACATTTCACTTTATTAGACAGTGATTTGTGATTTTTGGAATTATTGAATGGTGCTGATCTTCTAAGGTCATAAAGCTTAGATAAAGGATTGTTTGAGAAAAATAGTTGATTTTCACATGTGGCGTTGCTGTTCTCACAATAAGTACGTTGAAACAGACCTTCAAATGTACTTAGGAAACTGCAGGCACAGTTGAGGAGACCTTAACATCCCCCTGACTGCAAAGCTCTGCTGACTTATTCTGTGTAATAATTTTTGCTTAATACTGTGCTGGCTTCCTCTGAGGTGTAGAGGCTGAGTTATGTATGGGTTAATCATGGCACAAGGATTACTCTGTATGTGTGGTTGTGTGTGTGTGTGTGTGTGTGTGTGTGTGTGTATGTATGTGTACACATATCAGTGATTTGCTGTTGCTCTTTGAATTCCATCAGGATCTTCCACTTCCTTTACCAGCTGTATTTGTCCCCTTTTTCAGGAAACAGTTCCAGAAGCAACTCATAAGGTTAAAGATTTAGACCATAATGCTTCCCATCTTGTTGCATTGCCCTTCTTTTGTGGTGATTAAACACCGTACCATATTTCGATGGGCTGATTTTACTCAAGGCAGAGATTAAATCTTGAGAAATCTCCTGTGTCTGTTTTAGGGCCGAAATGCAACTGAAAACATGTTTCTGCTGCATTTATGAATAACATGAACTGAGTGCCTTAGGACACCTGAAATGCTTGGAAGAGACTCTGATGTTACTTGTGTAGGGTCAGAATGCCCCGAGGACAGAGGGGAATGTGTGCTGATAATATAGCCTGTGAGTCCCCTTATAACAGAAATTAAATTGGCCAAAAACTGCATTAAGAGTGGAACAACAGAATCTTAACTGTGGCTGGCTTCCCCTTTCCCCATTCAACAGTTTTATTAACATCTCTGTGTCTGATGACATATCTTGATACCTGCAGCTTGGGACTGAACTACTGTCCTTCGGCACTGTGCTACTGGTACTGTCTTCTCTGAGAAGAGACTATTAGTAGTCGTGTTATTGCAGCCACGGTGATGGGTCTTGGAGATAAAAGAAGTGATGCTTGTAGATGAAACTATACCTTCGGAAGAAGCAGACGTACTTTGCAGCTCAGTCCCTTCCTCTGAGCCTGAGAGGAGAGCTTGCTCACTCTTCCAGTAGTATCATCTAGTGTAATAAAAGGTATAATCTCTTTCTGGAGGTTGTTTTTCTTCCATATAATGGGTTTGATTTTTCTGAATGTCCCCCGTATCCCTTCAACATTCACTCCTTTCCTGGTGGAATTTGAGATGTCTTACAAGCTGAACATAGGTTGAATGAATTCTTCTAGGAATATTAATACATGCCTCCTTACCTCATGACAGTTGGATGCAACCAGAGTTGCTGTACTCAGAATACAGCCCTAAGTACTGGAATAAGCTCTCATGTTTTAAAACAGCAGTACGCTTTGGCTTCGGTTGATCTTTCTTTTTCTTTTTTTTTTTTTTTTTTTAAAATGAAGGACAGTTAAGGTTATTAGTGCTATGTTACATGTTGATGATAATGAAATACACTGTTCTAAATTCATAAAGCGCTGAAATTATTTGATTTGCTTTAAAATAAATATTCAGTAAGTAGTATCTTGTTTCACTTGAAACACTTGCTATTATATCCTTTTGAAAATGTAAATACAGTGATAATAAGATAAAATTTCACCATTCATAGCGAACAATCTATGCATTGCTTTTGTAAAAAGTATTGTGGTTTTTTTTTTTTTTAAATGTGCTTGCCAGATGAATGAGTGTATTTTTGACATGGTTTAGCCTGCGCTGGCTTGGAGAGATACTCCTTTTCCAGTATTAATAGCATCTAACACTGTTCATTTTTCTGGCGTATACTAGAAAGCATGCAAAGCAAGCTAAATTCCTAGGGAGGAACATTGTCTTAAGCGTTTGCTTTATCTGTTCATTCCAGTAGATGGCTACAGTTCACTACCAAATTGTTGCTATAATAGATTTTTTACAGTAAGTAAATCAGAAGATGAAGGTTGAATTACTATAAATGAGTTGACCTGTACATTTTTCTTATTTCATGTGCTTAGTCATGCACTATTCACTATTTTCCTATGTACACCTTTTTCAAACTACAGAAAAATGTTGTAATACTATCTTTTTTCCTGTTAGTCAAGGCTCTGTAGTACAAGTGACACTTATATCTGTTGCAGTTTTCTAGTATTTCTAATTGTGCATGATTACAAGAATGCTTATATTATCCAAACACCGAAGGAACTGAATTGCTGAAAAGCTGTATGTTAGTTTTATAAAAGTGGACACTTCCAGAGTCTCAACATTCTTTTTATTTTGTTCCTGGGTTTAGGCATTTTTAAATGGAAACTGGCCATTTATCACCCGCGTTTGCCAAGTTGACTTTAGCTTTTGCAGAAGCAGATGTTTTCTAGTAAGCCTTTTCAGTGTTAAGCATGAAGCGGTGACTTTAACACATAAAGAAGTATGTTTACCCTTGCATTTCATCTATGTTGTACTTTGCAAGGTTTCATTGCTCTCAGTTCCCATCCAGGTCTTTCTTTTTTTCAACCTAATTTGCATACAACTAAGTTGATACAAAGGAATTTCTTTTAAGCCCCTGGAAAAGCTGCTTGCTTCTGAAAAGCTACTCATTAGCAGTTCGCAGAGTGGAATTCTTTCAAAGGTACATTACTCGTTTGTACTGTATGAAGTAGCTCACAGTACAACATTGAAATATTAGATATGCCTTTTGACTTTCTCAGATCGAGTGATTCTGAATTCACCATGTAAACTAGTGAATAGTTTGCTTTAATTTTCAATGAGAAGGAAGTGTTGAAACTGACTTTTATTTGTACTCATATTTGCTGGTAAATGCTGCTACCGTATCGCTTTAATTTTATCGTATTACTTTCATTTTTGCCTTACAACAGCTACAAGCTGAGCGCAGCAATTTAAGGTGCAGATTTTTGTTATTTTACAAATGAAAGGGCCATTTTTTGCATTAACTGCTATGCTGTGCTATTGCAATTTTAGGTCCCTTTGCAATCAACTGCCAATTTATATAGCTGGCTACAACTGCTTAATCTATTATTAATAAGCAGTGCTACTGAGCTCTACAAATGATAAAAATGGTACCAGTTTTATACAGGAATTTCATTTTCATATCTAAGCTACATACAATAACTTTATTCTCTACCATGAAGATAAATGTCTTAATTATTTATAAATTCTGTATATTTTATGGTATCGATTTAAGGATTCATTCATTATCCCTGAAATATATTGAGAGGCCTTAGCTGTAACTAAAATATTTCTCATTTACCCATTTAGTTACGATGTCGTAGTCTTAAGGGCCAAAATTTAATATGTTTACAAAATAGTTTTACAGTTTAATACTGCGTTGAGAATTCTAGAAAATAAATGAATGCTGTGGTATTCGTAAGTTCTAAAATTGAGTATTTTGGATTATATGTGTAAAATCTCAGCTTTCTTGTATGTTTAGATTTTTTTGTAGCCACATGAATCATTAAAGGAGTTGGTCCTCTGAGAGGAAAATGTGTTTGACCCCTTCTCGAGAGCATGTACAACAAGTTCATCAAGAATCACAGATTTTTAGTAAGGCAAACAACATTAGTTCTGTCCCCTCTGCTGTTCATGGAACTGGGATGTGCCCAGTATGCTGTGCCGGCTGCCCTAGAGAGCACCTGGCTGTGTTTAGGACATCTCTGTCATGAGAAGGATTGTACCTGGAGGGCAATTATGGTCAGGACAAGGGATGCACAGTAATGAGTCCCTGGAGCACTTTCATGGGCTGTGGAAAGGAAAGAAGGTGGGGGGGGGGGGAATGGGGGACAAAAGGAGAAAAATTACTAAGGTAACAGTCGTGCTCCTAAGAACAGACTGTGAAATGAATGGTGTTTGATTAGAATGTATTTCTAGTCATGTAAACTTGTGTCTAATCTCATATTTAAATTTCTTGGAAACCTCTTCAGAATTTGTTTCCCTAATTATTTAGGAAGAATCTAGAGATTTATTAAGCGTGTTCATTGTTGTTTTTGTGTAATACGCTTCCTAGATTAAGCATTTCCACAAATGATTCGCTAGCCGCAGTGAATTGGACGTTATTTTTTTTTCTCCCTTCCTGGGATTTAATTTGAGCTGAATTGTTATGTCTCTCTTTTCCATAGTCTCTAGATTATTTAATCACACAAACGCACACGCACAGATGTGAAAAGTTTAGCTTAAATGGAAGGATGCAGAGACGTAGAGAATGAGAACAGAAAAATCCCGCCTGTATTTCCTTTGGAGTGACTCGGTACGGGGGGCACAGGACTGTTACTAGACCAGGATGCCGTGCTGTCATTTTTCTTTCCCTGCCCGGTGTGAAATCCATGCGCTGCCTCTCTCGCCTCCCAACTCTTGGCAGTGGTGCGTGCGAGAGTGATGCTCGCTCCTCTGCGGGACAACGACCAAGCGTTGCCCTCGTGGGATTTTTTCCTGCTTCCCTAATCTGTAAAGGCTGGCACTGAGGGCTGCCTCTCCTTGTACCTTGCCCAAAGGGTTTCCCGGCGCGGGCGGCCGCGGCCAGCCCGCTGCCTGCCCCTCTGCCTGCGCCATGGCCCCGGAGGTCAGGCAGCGGGCCGGGGTCGGCGGTGCCCCTCCGTGCTTAGCCGCTAGGGAGAGTCGGAGGGAGAGGCTCAAATTAATTTTCCACTTTCTCTGTGAAAACCCTGGTTTAACTTCACCTCCAGCAGCAGCACTTGTGTGTTATAAATAGATTCAAACATTACAAAGGCGTTTATCTTTATGATCTTTAGAAGGATTTAAAGGTAAAATGTGGAACCTTTTATAAGTAAAAATGAATTCTTTTTGCGCAGATTGTGTATTTACTTGTAATATTGCGAACACATCTAGCTAATGTTAAACTTATTTGCATAATTTTGATAGTAAGTGCATCATACCTGTCTGGTAAAGAGGTAAACATTTTTAATCTGATAGGGGCTGAAAAACAGCAGCTTGTCTTTATCTAATTATTTCCTTAAAGGTTGTTCAGCAAATGTCATGTATTTTACTAACAGTGTGCTTGCTTGGAACAAGACAAGATATTTACATTACAGTGAATCAAGAATCCCAGTAAAAGTGCAGTTGTCTTTAAAATGCGTTTTGATAGTTAAGTGAGTTTAGATTCGGTGCAGCGGCGTGCCATAATATTTAACAAAATAGTAAATATCTAGATGTCTTTAACAAATGACAGAAACAAAATTACACCTATTTTATTTACTGATCTGAGGACCGTATATTTAAATGAGATAAGTAGTAGATATAACAAACTTGTGAATTCTTTCCTTCCACCTGGGGAGTTAAAAAAAAAATTCCTAACAAGTGTATTAGGGTGGCTGACATCAGGTCTACGTTGTATGTTTGTTTGCCTGGGGTGCTCTCATAAAAAATAAAGCAGAGCTTTATATAGTTACAGTGTGCACTAAATTTGTGTTCAACAACCATAAATAAAATATTCAAGTCTTTCTGAAGAAAAACTATTGTTTTGAGATATTTGCAGGCCAAAAAATATGCCACTATTGTGAAGAGTAGAGGGTTTCTCCTTTGTTTTTGCTTTTATTTTCTAACGATCATCATAGTTGCTGCATACCTTCATTATTGCTTTTGCTTATCTGGCAGGATGGAATATACAAAAGAGGTTCTCTTTGTAAAACATATTTTAAAAAAATCAGGGAGGAACCACCACCCATTTCTGCTGCAGTATGTTTTGGTTCTGAGTAAGCAAACTGTATGCCTAATGATTTCATGAGAATTTAATATTGTGTGTTTTACAGATGGAAAAATGTTGATAAATTTAGGTTAATTTCAACTCTATTTATGGAACTACTTATGCATTTTTTAAAAGAAACAGAGTCTTCTTAAATTATATATAACTTGAAAAAGGGTCTGTTTATTTTATTTTAAATATTAGATTGTCCCTGAACAAGGCAGAAAGAGTATTATCTAGACCACTACTTACGGAAACAGCAAACTAGTAAATCTATGCTGCAGTAAAGTAAAATGTTATATTATTCTGATAATATTTGACTTTTGCACAATATTTAAATGAACATTAGTATAAATAGGAATGCTTAACTAAAACACAAGTTCATCATGTAGGCTAATGCATTACTCGTGTATATTTGTACATGAGTGAACAATTATTCTAAAAAGTTTATACATGTGTTCCAGTGACCAAACTTGGATTAAAACAAACTGTTCCGATAGTGGTGACAGAAGACATGGTTGATGGTTGTGTTTGAGAAGTAAATGGGCAAAATATTTGTGGATCTTTTAATGATTACAGTTCTTGATAGCTTTCATAAGAGTGCACATAATTTGTGACAACTCTAATAAAAAAACGTGGCAGCAAAACTTTCTGAGTTAGCGGCAAAGTAAATGGGGCAGGTTTTGCATTTTGAACAGAAATCTTATGAACTGTGATTGAATTTGTCGTGAAAGTGTGTCAGAATTAATAAAGTATTTACGAGCAAGGTTGCTGGGCTTTGCAGACTGGTTAGGGCTGAGGATTGGTTAACATGAAAAGTCGTTTCCGTGCATTTGGTAGTAGACAGCAAAGGACAAATGTACTTCTGTGCATTTCGGATCATAATGCCATTTCTCATTTCAAACCATTTTTGTCAGGACACCAGGCAAAACAATGATGCTTTGAGGACGTAATTAAAGATATTGTTCAAAGAACAACTTTCTGCATATTTGAATTATTACTGTCATCAAAATCATACAAATATGGAAATATGATTGCCAGAAGCACATAAATCAATGATCAGCATGGCCTCAAAATCCAATAAATATGTAGAGTTAAATACTTTAAAATGCAAATTGCATCTGATAATTTGCATATGGTAGAATTTAAAGGAAATTTTGTTGCTTAACAACCTCTAAGGTAGCAGTTAGGGCTACGGGTAAACATGGATTTTTTTATTCATCATTGGTCAAGTTGCAAGATTTGATAAATGATAGGAGACTGCTTTCCTTGGTTAAAATGACTGCATTCTTTACTGAATCCTGAAACTGCCTTGAAGTCATCTGAATAATTAAGAGTTAATTATTCTTCATCCATCTAAATCAGAAAAGGACAGATTTAGGGAAGGAATTTATAATTTTTGCCTCACGTCCTGTCATGTCGTAATGTGATAAACTAAACTGACTCCAAATAATATCTAGTGACCTTATAGTAATTATGCCTCACAAAACATTTTGGTTGAAATTTTTTAATTGCTTACATCGATTCCCAAAACTACATGTTAACAGACTCTGAAGTTTAATTGTGTTCAAAAGAAAGCAATATAAAATTCGAATTCCATTACTATTCTAGTTTAGTTTTATCGGGGTAGATACTGTGCGAGGTCTTTTGCTTTTTTCCCATCATAGTGCCTCTCTCTTTTTCCTCTGTTCTGCTCTTTTTGTGTGCAAGCCATTATCTTTAAAGGTGAATGAATATATTCATCAAGAATATAACTTTTTTTTTAAGCAAAACTTTCTAAGTTTAGCAAAACCAGTGATTTTTCCCTGGCATCGATCCAGTTTGCTTGATTTTTGCAACTTGGAAAAAAAAAAGTACCCTTAGAATACGGGCAAAGAAAACCAGAAGAGCCTGGCATCTGTCTCCCTGTGAAAAGGAGGACAGTTTCAGAATTCAAAATTGAAACCTGTTTATATATATGCTAATTTCAAAGTAGAAAAATATTTTTTTCCAAGAAGAAGGGTTTACGAATGTTTACTGATCACAAGAGGAATTGTAATAAAGAAATCAATATGCATGATCCCTTTTCATGTAGTACAACAAGGTTACACTGTTAGGTTAAGTACAGGCTGCATTCCTTTTCAGAAAATCAATTTGCTGTATAGTGTGCAACAGCAAGTCTCTTCTGAAAGAGTCATTTTATGTTGTGCGCACGGTAAATTCTATATTGACGCCTTCAAATAGTATTGACTGATTAAAAAAAAAGAAGAAACGCTAAGCACAGTAACCTTAGAAGAGTATTATCATTTTCAAGTAATTCCTTTCTTGCTAATTATTTCATTTCTTTGTAAGAGACAAACTGATAAAATGTGTTCTTACATAGCCTTTAAATTATTATTAGTATAAAACTGGTGTTGTGACAATAATTTTCAAAATCTTTTAGAATATTATTTTCATAATAGCAACAGAATACCATATACGATTTGAAATACTGTGGATTTAGGACAGACTTATTTGCTGAATTCAGAAAGTGGGTTTTGGGGGGTTCAGGTTTTTCTTTATTTGGGGGTTTTGGGGGGTTTTATTACATTTATTTAAAGGTCTGGTTGTTGTCTGAAAAAAAAAAACTATTTTCAGTTATGGATGTGTACATTTAAACTGTGATGGAGCTTGCAAAGAAACACTGGGTTTTTGTAAAGATTATCTGTTACCTGCCCGATTGGAAACAAAACGAGCAGTGCATAGAGGGAGAGGGAAAAAGTTGGTAACTGTACTCAACCTCCTTAGACATAACATGGCTTAAAAGCCAATTTTTATAAGGGAAATATATGGAAATGTGGTTTATTTTCAGTTCTTGTTTTCTCAGAACATAAAATTATGTCTTTTAAAATGCTTTGACCATTTTTGATGCAACTGTTCAATTGTAAAGACAATCTTTTGCTTTTTGTGTGTTTTTTACTGAACAGTTCTTGATGGACTCTGACTTTTCCTTTTATTTCTGTCAACCCAATTACAGTACATTAGAGCGCACCCTGATCCTACTTGTTTGCCTGTTATGCAGTGTATATGTTTAACTCATAAGCATGTTCATTTAGATATTTCAGTCTGATCATGCTGAATGTCTTGCAGCAGCACATATTGATGTCTACAGAACATTAGATACTCCCAACCTTAGTTATTCATTCTAGAAATTGTAAAATGCAAATATATATGGTTTTGATTACTTACGAGCTGTCTTATCTGAAAAATACGATTTCCCAATTTGGTGTCTCTCTGTCAAGTGCAGTCGTTCATTATTATGCCCTAAATAAATTCAGATTTTAATTGGAGAGAATGTCATTCATTAAAATTTGAATTATTTAGAGAAATACCTGGAATTTGCATTAGAAAACTGGCCAAACTGTTCATCTATTTAGACCCAAAGTTAAAATACTGTTTGTTAAAATTTCATTTTACTAAAAAAAAAAAAAAAAAGTTCACCTTTTAAAGGCAGCCTGGCATTTAACATTTACTAGTATTAGAAGGACACTTCTGTAATGATGTAGCTATTTCCCATGCATTTTTTTGTAGGTTTAAAAGATTTGCTTCCTTGCTAGGCTGGAGAGGAAGTGATTCAAAAGGCTGGCTGCATTTATTATTTTCTGGTCACAAAAATGTATATAGTAAGACTGCTTTAGGTATAACTTATCGTTGAGAAACCCTGGGCTGCTGTTTGTTTGCAGTGTTCTTGTTAGGGATTTGAATTGCCCAAACAACAATGTAAACCAAGCCAGGCATAGCAGCAGACAGAAAAATACATTCAACTAGTGGGATCATGGATTTGTTTGATTCAGGTAATTGAAAGTGTTTCATACTATTATTGCAACTTGAAGGCTTGTTTAAGTGTCTAGCTGTCAGTCAGTTTGGAAGGTGAAAAGTATTCGATTGTCACTCTGTCAGTCAATAGAGATGAGAACTGTCTGCCTAATGGATTTCTTTACGTAGATGTCTGCATGGAGGTAGAAGTAAAATCAATGTGTTGTCATGTGCAAGTACGCTGCATCAAACTGCCAGGTGAAATGCAACTGTATTTCTGTAATGTCTACATCCTTGTATTGTTTGTAGAAGACAGACAGATGCCCTCTGTATTTACAGGTAACAAACTCTGTGTGGTCACACATGAAGGTTTATTTTTGAACATTTTATAAATAGTTTGATCCATTTCCAGTTCTTCCAGAGGTTTTTTTTTTTTCCCCTTTTGCTTGATCATGTCAAGGATCGATATTCCAAAACCAAGATTCAATTTAGTAGGAAAAAACATAGGTTGTTATTCCATGAGACTCAGAGCCCTAAGACTGTTTCCTTTTAAACCTCTATTTCTGCATGTTTCTACTTGTCAGTGATGACTTATATTCAGCTAACTATGTTTCCTGCTCGAGTTTTGGCTGTTAGGTTAACTATGCTTATTAGAGTGTGTGTTGACTTCCTATAGCAGAAGAGGTGATTTCTTGAATGACACAAGACGTGCAACCACAGGCCTTCAAGACCCTTGATGAAACAGGCATCAGTCTGTGACCCCAATTCTTTCTCTGGGAAATGCTTACAATACAAACTTCCACTGAACAGGATCTGATAGCAAAGTGACATCTGGAAAATTATAATGACATCTCAGAATGGTAGTACCTGTTCTTACAGTTCCCACTAATTCTGGGCTTAATCCTTTATAAAATAGGTGCGTTAACGAAAGATCTTATTCAAAATTCTTTTCTTGTTGAGTTATACAAATGCACATATAAAGACATATTTCTTAGCCCCATTGAAGGCAGCAGGCTAAAATGAGAGATACCAACTTCAGAAAAATGCTGATATAATCAAGTATTTCTTTTTGAAGTACCTGTATATGTGTGCTATTTTGGATAATTAAAATATCTAGCTCTTAGCTGCTGCAGTAGGGGAAAAAGAAAAAGGAGTAAGAACTAATTCCCAACTAAGGAACTGAGCTGTGAGTAATGAAGACCGTAAGTAGCAGAGACTGGTGGTAAAACAGAAGATAGAACTTCAAAAGAAAGATCAGGGGTTTGGTTTTGGTTATGATAATTTCAAGAGAAACAAAAATGTTGTTGGGTGGAAGATGGCTCCTGAGAGGTAGAGCCAGGGCTGTGAATTATCAGCAGTATTTTTTTTAATTTCTTTTTTAACTTGAATAAGTACTTCCTGTTTTTGCAGTAAATGATGCAGGAATTCCGCTGGCGGCAGTCTTGTTTGTTCCCAGATCGCTGTGTCTCCTGTTCAGGGACGGTGGGAGGGAAATAATGTGTGATACTTGTAAGCAAAGATTGCAGTGTGTTTATGGAAATAGGCAGAATTAGGCACAAATTCAGAGACTGAAGGCTGAAGGAAATACTATGTTCATCTAACCTGCTGTCCGTCTTAGAACTGGTTGCCTACCTTCACCCAAAGAGTATTGCTTTTGGCACTTTCTAATTTGTATACTTTACTGTGCACATGCTATTTAATAATCAGGTTCTGTCAGTTCTTACAGAGGCTTTGGGTCTGGCTCTGTTTTGTAGAGGAAACAGAAGATGCTGTAGTGTATAAAACACACACCATTGTTAGGATTTGAACTGTGCCATGACTGTCTACCACTCTCAAGCTGAAGGTTCAGTTAGAGGAGTTGGCAGCAGGAGGAGGTGGTCTTCTGTGGACAGTTCTCTAGACAAAGGTATTTTACTCTGGCCATAGTTAATGTGTCAGAATGCATAGATATTTTCTGGCGGAGTCTATTGTTACGTGGATAAGAATTTACTTTATTGAACCAGAGATGCTTCCAATTTGTGCAATTAGTTTGTTGGTGAGTGGTCTAATGAAAAAGTAATAGCAGTGGAGTGTACAGAATCATCGAGTTAGTCAGCAGAAGTGGCTGTAAGATGCTGAATGCACAACCAGAAGTGTGCCTGTACCCTGGGCTCCCAGCTGGAAGAAAAGGTGTGCTCTTCGTGCTGTACAGTGAGGTCAGGGAAAAATACAGGAAATGGTGATTTTTTAGAAAGCCTTAGGCTGATTTAAATGGATTTATGAGAGATCTGGAAAGGTACCACAAAAGACCTCCTCACCTCCCTGCCTTAGCAGATAGAAAGTCTGGTTTCTGATTCAGATACAGTTGAGAATTATATTAGCAGCAAGAAAATATACAAACAGTGTAATGTCAAATATTGAACTATTTGAGCATCAGTTACAGAGCTAGCATTTACAGCTGCAGTCTACTTTTACAACAACATTGGATATTTAAAAGAATTAAATGCTTTGGTCTCTTTTCCTCTCAGGTAGATTTGCATTTCTTGTGCAGCTTTTTAAATTTCTCTTTTAAATGCATTGTGTTCACTAATCATGAAAATATTGCACGTGACAGAACATGGCAGTTTTACAGATGATTTTGATTTTTGTTGTAACCTCCCCCCTGTAATCTCTAAAGCCACAAAACATAAAATGTAACTTTTTCAATTGGTAGATTTCTTGGGACTTTGTTTTTTACCTTCTCTTTCCCCTGTTTCTTCCCCCTGTATTAGCACAGTGGTCTGCTTAGTTCAGTTTTATGTCTCTTGGTTTTCCTTCCTCACTGCCTCCCCAGACTAGAAGTTCAGTGTAGCATTCAGGAAATTTTACCATGAATCATTAGATAATAAATAGCTAATAGGAAAATTTATTTCTGAAACTCATTTAAAGTTGTATGAGATATGTGAATTTATACAAGCATGATTGCACAGGAGAGCTGGCAGTAGTCAGTAGGAGCAATAGTGTGATGTCAAATATGTGATCAAACATACGAGTATCTGGTGAGCTCCCAGCAGCAAGAGAAGGATCCATTTTGTATGTTTCCTGTGTAGAGAGGTGTTTTGTGTTCTCTAATAGTACTTCATTTCTGATATTAAAAGATAATGTATCTGTTCTTAGCGTTGCTCAGACAGTTTAATTACCACCTAAGTTCAGTTATTATTCCTTGTCAGATGTTTAAAACTACAGTCTTCCAGATGCTGAGATATCTGCCTGTTATGGGTTGCTGATAAACTAGTCTGAGAAGTGTTTATGCTTTATAGGAACAGAAACTGTATTCATTACAGGCAGCAGAAGATGTTTAGCCGGAAATCAGGAAAGGGAGGTGCACGTAGAACGTGGGCAGAGGGAATATAAGCCTTTTGGTGACTCACCACCAGTCTGACTTGGACAGGCTGCTGGCTCGACTCTGGTCTGTTCAGGATTTTTTTTTTTAATGATGTATCTTGCACTCGGTGATCCTTTTGTTTGTTGGTCATATTGCTGGGAAGATCTACTGCATCCCTGTGCCCTATTGTCTTCCCCTCCCCACCCAGGTGCCCAATATATAGTTTCCTGCAGAAGCAGCAAAGAGAAAAGTATTCATGGCTGTTATCTTTAAGGTCCCAACCAACGTATTTGGATTAGGCGCTGCAGTCATAATATGAAGTCAGTGGGGAGATGTGGATCCTGGTCCAAGGTATGATAGCACAAGAACTTGTCTTAGGCGCAGGGAGAGAATGGGTCAGAGAAGCCGGTTCTTGCCGTTGACTGTGGGTATCCCAGACAAATCAGCCTTCAAGCTCAGAGGCAGCTATTATGTGCTGGAACGCAGGCATGCGGGATACCATGGCCTTCACCCTTCTTTTCTCCCCACAGTGACTGATTACAGATGTGTAACTATGCTGTTGTTCCCCTCCCTGCGGAACCTGAGGCCGTGGGCTGTCCTCCCTCACCTTCCCCCTCTCCTTGTCAATCAAACAGAGAATTTGCAAGCAGTTTTGATTAGAGGCTTGAAGGTTTTTCTTGAGTGAATCTCTAGCTACTAAGCTTGATAGGCTCATCTTTGGCCAGTTAAAAAAGGCCCCTGTCTGCTATTCCATTTGACTGTCACCTGTCGTACTGCCATAGTCTGGATTTGTTTCTGTGACAGAAAGTGAAATGTTTTGTAGGAGATGCTGGAAAAATCTTGTGGGTAGAAATTGGCTTTTTCACTTTCTTCTTGTTTCCTCTGTTGGAATAATTCCAAAGAAAATGAATTGGTCATGCAGGTCTCTTTGCATCGCTCTTGGTGAGATTGATTTGGCATTAAAATCTATTTTGTATAGCTCACTGATGTTTTTTGTCTCAGTATGAACATAGAGTTCTTGGTGGCATAACATCTTTAAATCTTTCCACTTGTTCTTGAGGCCATATCATGCTCTAAAATAGAAATTCAGGATTCAGATTCAGTTCAGTTCCTATTAAGGGCAAAAATACCTTGTTATTCTCTTATTGAGGTAAATCAAAAGTCAAAGACAGTCATAGGTGGTTAAGATCTGCAAGAAATTGTTACAAAATCTGTTGAACTTTAACAGCCATGCATTTTGTCAGACAGATATTCACTCTGAAAGATGTTTCTTGCAGGAACAGCTTATTGGTGATTTTTTCTTCAGGTATTGGCAGATAAGCTCTGGCAATTTTAAGAGGTTTGCAGCCCCCATCAGTGAATTGGTAGAAGCAAACTTATGCCAGCTTCTGAACTGCAGTTGTTTACAATCCATCATGTTAACTTAGACCACCACTGACTTCAGTTTAAGTAAATATGTAGGACTGTAAAGTTGGTCCCTCTGTCAAGTTTGGTATATGGACAGTAGGCTCTTTTATGGGGATGCAGCAAATACTTGGGACGGGTAGGCTCTTATTCTCACAAAAATCACCATAAAACAATAGCCGGTTCTCTTGGGCTCCTGTTCCATCTGCGTGTTCCTTCCTCTGCAGTGGCATGGGGATGGCCATTCTAGATTATCGTGCTTATTACATTTCTGTTCCATTGTTAATTTAGCAGACAGGTTTACTGCGCTCTTAGCAAGTCTGTGGATGATAGCAACTTTGGGGGAGCAGTGTGCTGGAGGGTAGAGCTGCTATCAGCTGGGACCTACTCAGGGTGGACAAGTGAGCTGATAGGAAGCTCATGAAGTTCAAAGAAAGGCGAATGCAAAATCCTGTGTTTAGGAGGGAATAAACCCACACAGCAGGACCGTCTGGGCGCTGACTTGCTAGAAAGCATCTTTGCAGGAAAAGGCCCTGTGCTTCGAATTGAGGACAAGTTGGACATGAATCAGCAGTGTACCCTTGCAACAAAGGAGGCCACTTGCATGCTGGGCTCTGTTGGCAAAAGTGTAGCCAGCAGGTTGTAGAAAACGATTCTTCCCCTCTAGCTGGCATTCGAGATCACATCTGGAACGCTGTGTTCAATGAGTCTGGCAGAGGGCCACCAAGCTGGTCCCAAGCTGGCCTCAGGCTTCTTGAGTGGTGTGCAAGGAGAAGCTGAGGGAACTGGACTTGTTCAGCCTTAAGAAGAGAGGGCTGTCTGCAACCACCAAATGCGTAGTGTAGAGAAGGCAGAGCTGAACTCTTCTTGGAGGTGCACAGATGAGCCCTGGGGAGCAGGACCGCAGGTGCACTTGTTCAGTGCACTGAGGCCACAGAGATACTTCTTAGCTACCTGTCTATCCACTTCCCTTTTCCATGTGTCCTAGCCATGCCTGCTAGTACCGAGAGTGGAAAAGCTGGAATTGTGTTCATCATCTGTCCACTAGAAGATGGGAGGACCAGCCCATTCCTGTTTCTACTCTCCTAGGTTCTACTAATGTAGTTTCATAGAATCATAGAATCATATTATCATTAAGGTTGGAAAAGACGTCTAGGATCATCAAGTCCAACTGTCAGCCCAACACTACCATGTCTCCTAAACCATGCCCTGAAGTGCCATGTCTACACATCTTTTAAATACCTCCAGGGGTGGCAACTCCACCACCTCTCTGGGCAGCCTGTTCCAATGCCTGACTACTCTTTCAGTGAAGAAATTTCTCCTAATATCTAATCTAAGCCTCCCCTGATGCAGCTTGAAGCTGTTTCCTCTCGTTCTATTGCTAGTGACCTGGGAGAAGAGATGGACACCCACCTCGCTACAACCTCCTTTCAGGTAGTTGTAGAGAGCGGTAAGGTCTCCCCTCAGCCTCCTCTTCTCCAGACTAAACAACCCAAGTTCCTTCAGCCTCTCCTCGTAAGACCTGCTCTCCAGACCCTTCACCCACTTTGTTGCCCTTCTCTGGAACTGCTCCAGCACCTTAATGTCTGTCTTGTACTGAGGGGCCCAAAACTGAACACAGTACTTGAGGTGCGGCCTCACCGGTTCTGAGTACAGGGGCACGATCACCTCCCTGCTCCTGCTGGCCACACTATTCCTGATACAAGCCTGGATGCTGTTGGCCTTCTTGGCCACCTGGGCACACTGCTGGCTCATGTTCAGCCGGCTTCCACCAACATGCCCCAGTCCTTCTCTGCCAGGCAGCTCTCCAGCCACTCCTTCCCAAGCCTGGAGGGTTGCATGGGGTTGTTGTGACCAAAGTGCAGGACCTGGGTCATAACCTTGTTGAACCTCATACAGCTGGCCTCGGCCCGTCGATCCAGCCTGCCCAGATCCCTCTGCAGAGCCTTCCTACCCCCAAGCAGATCAACACTCCTGCCCAACTTGGTGTGGTCTGCAAACTTACTGAGGGTGCACTCGACCCCTCATCTGGATCATTGATAAAGACATTAAACAAGACTGGCCCCAACGCTGAGCCCTGGGGGAGCACCACTTGTGACTGGCCGCCAACTGGATGTAGCTCTGTTCACCACAACTCTCTGGGCTTGGCCATCCAGCCAGTTTTTCACCCAGTAAAGAGTACACCCGTCCAAGCCATGAGCCACCAGCTTCTCTAGAAGGATACTGTGGGAGACAGTGTCAGAGGCTTTACTAAAGTCCAGGTAGATTTTACTTGCTTTATAGTATTTTCTTAGAAGATGTTATCTAGACTCCTTGGTAATACTTGGTAGAAAAAACATTCTACTTTCACATCTTTTCTTCCCAGCCTGACTGGGAAAAGTCCAACTGTTTTCACATCCTTCAGAATGAGAAATGAACAACTGCTGCGTCTATCCAAGTGACTGAGGAACAGCTGGCGACTGGTAGGAGGAGAAAGATATTCTGGGCAGATTGTGAAGCAGATGAAAAGCCCCATGGACAATTGTTCAAGGAGAGAAGTAAGTAAGAGGTGGTAAGAAATGTCCTAGTAAACAAGAGCGCTTGGTATCTTCTATGCGTCTGCACTTGGCAGTGTGACGGTCTGTAGCTTCTTCTCCAGTAATATCCTAGCTGTCTTGGATGTACAGAAGGCCCTTTTCTGGAGAAGTGAAAGAGCCTTAAAATAACTTCTGGATTTATAGGTTGTGTATTTGACTGTTTCTTTTTTTTTTTAGGTTTGGTTAAAAACTTTATTCCTGCATTGGAGATCCCTCATAGCAGCTATATTCCTTCTTTCATTGTAAAATCTGATACTATGGATCAGTTTATTCGTATTCTTTCTTGAAATGTCAATTCTGGTTTTAACCATGTTATTTAATACTTGATTACTGGATCTCTACAGGACTGTGGCTGTGTAGTACTTTTTTGAATCTATTTCTTCATTATTAACAACAATAGAAATGTTTCTGAGTGGCAAGTTCTTAATGAGGCTTTCCATGGAGGTCCATCAAAAGACAGTGTCTCATTTTTGGAAAAGTTAGTAATGAGCTTCATTTTTAGGCCAAACCTTTGTTCTTCATTTCTTTTGAATTGCTTTTGTGTTCTCTTAGGAGGTCTCTTTGTACGTGCTGAAGATGAAGAGACTTCTTAGTTATCTGGAAGTAACTAAACTCTTCAATAAGTTGTGACAGTTATTTGCAGCGTATAGTCTCTACAGTAAAGGTGGATATGTCTTAATTGAGTCTGTCAAAAGGGATTGTGAATTGCATTTCACAGTGCTATAAGAACATGTAGACACGTCTCTCTGAAGACCTCAATACTGGTATTACATGGAACTGCTGAGCTGCTTGCTGAGGCTCCCTACACCTACATCATTTATTAAAACATTGCTACTTATTTATGTTCTGATGCTGAAGTAAATGCCCATTTTGTTTTGTAGATTTTTACAGGCTTTTTCTTTGGTACTTAGCTCTTGCATATCACTCTGCTTCATTCTCCAATGACTGGGGTGTCTCTGAATGTCTAAAGGATGGCTGAAGGTAGTAAAGACTTGGTTTCCTTTGTATTAACTATAGCTGTCTGACTGCACAGAAGACACAGCCTGCCTTCTGTGGCTCTACATACTTATTCAGCTCACCTACTTGTTCCCTTGGGATTTTCTTAAATGTGATGAGCTGGAGCTAACTGTATGTGTGTTGCTCACATGTACAGAATGTGATAAATATACTGTGGTGCTCAACATACTGTTGAGATTTTAAATTCTTGCAGCAGTTCAGCAAATCTGTGTAGTGGGAAGTTCTTATTTCTACTGAAATACTCAGTTCCTATGTCAAGATGTTTCATTTACAGATTCTGAAGCATTTTGCCAAATTAGTAAATGCTACCTTCATTGTGTAGATATGGAAACTGTATGGGAAGAAGTGATTTGCCTAGTCTGTCGGAAGCAGCGAATGGAACCTGAATTTCTTCTTCTTGTTGTTCCTTATTCACTGAATGATACTATTTTCCTTAAATAGCAATTTTTTCCCCAAAGTTTTATAAATAATTTGGATAGCCTACTAAATATGCATGCTCTAAAGTACTCAAACAGTTCCTTTTCATCTGGCACAGCATGGAGCTAGCAGTTTTATCCTTAATCTACCCACAAAATATGTGACTACTGTGTTCAATTTATACAGGGGCCTATTCTTAGACGGCATTATAGTTTATGAAAAATTGTTGGCATTATTTCATGAAATTAATCACTTTTAGGAGAAAAAAAAAGGGCACGTAAGAGGGTTCTAAATGTTACTTACACTGTACCAGTTCATTCAAGGACTTTTGACTTTCTACTTTATCAAGAAAACCAAAATCAAGTACGTTCAGTGACTCAAAAATGTAAAATAGGTTTTTTGTTTTAAATAGTGCCTTTGGTGGCTTATCTGACTTTTAGGGTTTGTGTCTATTCTCTCAAAATAGATAAAGTATTTTTATAGATATCGATAAATATCTTACATTCTTTCTTTAGTTTCAGCTGAATTTTCTTTGCCCTCATGATTGTGAAGGTGATTTCTTAATTCTGTGCACAGTGGTTATATTATGAAATCAGATTTTGTTGGTTAAGGAAACAGACTGGGGAAAACTAGTCCATGCTTTAAATTCCAGTGGTAATCCTAGGTCACAGTGCAGCATTTCTTCGGTGTTCTGCAGACCCTGTTCTGTAACAGTTGTGTGCGTGTAATTCCTTGTCTCTGTAGGGTGCAGGTGAAGGATGGGACCCTTGCAGGGGGCAGATATAGTCAGTTGGGACTTGTATTGCTTGTGGATAAGGCAGTCCCTTTCCTGGTGGTCTCCAAAGATTGCCACCTGCCTTAGACCTCAGAGGGCACTGTGTGTGTAAGCCTAGACAAGTAGCTACCAGTGATGGTTTCAGTCCTCCTATAAATTTCTGAAGAGCCACGGTTGGTGACTTACTGTATCTGACGTGCTGGATTAGTCTGAGCTCTCAGTGTAGAGGAGGACGAGTTGAGTAATAAAATTCCTGATTTGAACACTTCAGTGCAAGTTGTCAGATTTGCCTTTCTGCTTTTTTTGAGGGGGGGAAGAAAAAAATCTTCAAGGACTGGAGGGAGGTGCAGTGTTTCTCGTTGCCTCCAAATTGCAGGTTGTATCTTCTGATCCGTTGCTTCTGTGACAGGATTACAAAAGGAAACATAAAGAAACTGATCCAATCTGTTCTGAGGCCTTGGAAAGCTCTTGGATATTTATTATCCACCACACTCTAAGGAAAAACAAAACACGAAAGGGCTGTTTCTTATTTTGATCTTAATTTAAATATTGCTGCATTTTGCACTCACCTTTGTACCTGTGATCCATAGCTATTTACTTAATATTTAATAATGGCATGCAGAGGCTGAAATGTTACTTAGAGTATGTAGTTCAAATATTTACACAGGAAGTCAATCTTTTGACCCGTATTTTATAGGAACTATCAATGTGGTGGTTTTTCTATTTGGTAGAACTTTATGTCATATTTTACAGATGGGCTTATTAACACAGTTAGTGTGTATGGATTTGGAACTATGTATTTTTAATAGCATATCTTCTTTTCAAACCTTTCAACCTGGTGTTTTTAAAGAGTGGACTGATGCTTCATGTCATCTGGAGCCAGTAGGTACCTGGTTGTTCTGTGAGATGTCAGTCTATGTGTGGCCCCTCACAGCCTGTCTCTGGAGCCTGGTAAGGGAGGTGAGAAATGCAAAGTCCACACGAGTTAGAGAGTTAGAATATGCTCTGGGACACAGAGAAGCAAGGACAGGTTATGTTGTGGAAAGAGGAACAGATATGACAGGGCTGCCTACAGAGAAGGAAAGAGCAAAGAAACGGTGGCAGGAAAAACTTTTTAACTTGAACGATCTTCTCACTTCTGAAGTAAATTGTATTTTACCCTTGCATGTTTGAATGTTAATGAGTTTGGGTTTGTTTTTCTTAAATAGGTTTATAACACAGCAGCCAAAGCAACTCTTATTTTTTTTTCTCCTTTTTTTCCTTTCTGTTGAACAAAGATTCTCTGTGGCGTGGTTCTTAATGTAGTGTTGACACCTAAACTTGTCATTGCAGTCTACTTTATATATCTTTGGCTGCCATGAGAAGCTGCTTCCCTTTCCCCTTGATTCCTAGATTCTTATGACTGTACACACCATGAACATTACCCACTTTAAGCTGAAGCATGTGGATCAACTTGATTGCTTTGTTTAAAACTGCAATCGAATTGCCATGACAGACTGGGCTCGTTAACCCATGCTATTTCAGTATCCAGTGATCAGCAGTGGAGGTTTCAGAGGAAGATGCAAGACGCCACCTATTCTTTGGCTGGTTAGAGTTTGGGTTAAACTCTGGAACTGCCATTTAATAGATCTTGGAAAGTTATTAGAGCTCTGGATATTTTTGTTACCCCATATAAATGTCTAATCCTTTTTCCAGCCTTGCTAAGTCCTCAGCCTTAATGACATTTTGTAGCAGTTAGTTCCACTGTCTAATTATGAATTGTATGATAGAGTATTGCCTATTTATAATGTTTAAATTTCATTGGAAGTCCCTCATGTTAAGAGTTGGAGAGAACAGAAGCTTTCCTTACTTTTGTGCCTTAAGGGCCTTGTGACTAATCTGTTCGTTTCAGGGATTTGCCTCATAGAAGAGAAACCCAACAGCACAATATTCAACTTAAAGTTTCTGAGAGGTTTTTGCAGGCTAATTACAAAGCCATTGTAATGAGCCTTGAGATTCCAATGTCATTGATCTTTTACATTTGAGAGAATTTGTTTCTAAGATTTTGGTCAACAACAGACTAAATTTTATTTTCAGAATAATGTTCAGTGCTAGAG
Organism: Phalacrocorax aristotelis; assembly: GCF_949628215.1. Taxonomy (NCBI): domain Eukaryota; kingdom Metazoa; phylum Chordata; class Aves; order Suliformes; family Phalacrocoracidae; genus Phalacrocorax; species Phalacrocorax aristotelis. The sequence continues at coordinate 104,209,892 of NC_134277.1, read as the reverse complement.
GTTGCTGCATGCGGGTAGAGTGCTGCAATTGCATAGATCCCTGTAAAAAAAAAAAAAACCAGTGACGAGTCAAAGGAGGGCTTCTTCTGAACATGGATTTCAGAGGTTGCTCAAGTGCAGTGAATATGCAGTGCCACAGCCTAAGTCAGTGACGTGTGTGTGAGTCTGGACATATGCATCTTGCTGAAAGCATGGTCACAGAAACGCTAAGTAATTTGTCTTGAATCTTTACTTTTTTTCAGATTTTTCTAAAATGTGACCCTGGTTTAGACAGGCCTAATTTGACTGTAAATAATATTACAGTTCTCCTAAAATTTTTATATCATTTGGTGATTGTCTGTGTCATGGTGTATTTCTTCTAGTTTATCAGGGTTCATTTGAGGATATTTTGTTCCTATTGTCTTTTTTACTACTGCTAGTCACAAGGTACTTAAAGGGACTGTGCTTTGAGCAAAGAACATCTAGATTAGAGTACTATTTATATACTGACAACTCAGAACATACCACCGTCTCCCTAGAAGATACACACATACGTTTCCACAGAGTAGGTCCCTCCATGTGCTCTGTGTGACATTCAGGCAGTTGGAAGAATACTCATCCCAAGGTGCTGGAGAGCAGCGAGTATATCATCACAAATATCATCTTGTGTAAATCAACAAAATGCCAACAAAATTGAGACGGGTAATTTATTTATGTCTGCTTCTCAGTGAAGATAAAACCACGTAAAACCACTTCTTAAACTAGGTCACTAGAAGGCAAAAATTGTTGTAAAATCAAGGCACATTTAGTTTCTCACTCACATCCCTGCCCAGTGCATGGATGGCTGTAGTTGCTAAAATAAGTTCCTTTAATGACTGACGGTACTTCTGCCTTACAAATTACAAATATCCTTTCATCTTCTCTGGGGATATATACAGTGTCCTGTGGATCTGAGACTGCCTTATGTCTCTTTACTTGCTATGTGGCAAGGTTGGATTTCATGTCTACTGGGTCGCTGTGTCTAAAACCTTACTAGGGAAGATAGCGAATTTATAAACTTCCGAACTAGTAGTGCTCCTGTGACATGGAGTAAATCAGGTTGGAGCCAGTCATTTTTTTTTTTCTGTGAAAAGGATATCTTGACAGTTCTTCAGACCAAGTAATAGACTAGAATTACCTCTTATTTGTTTGCATTCTAAATATTCCTTAATGCAGTTGTCAAGATGAATTTCGACGACTGTATGGTCTCCAGCAGACTGGCTGTGGAATTTAGTTTGTGATCTGAACTTCTTATATGGACTGAAGGTTTGTAATGTTTACCTTTTAGTGGTGAGAAGGTGTAACAGGGTCCCTCTGAGGTACCTGACAGCCTGCACACCAGACATAACTCGCCACGTGACTTGCTGTGGCTCACAGCCCACTCCAGTTACCCTCATCTTTGCAGACCCCTCAGCTGTCCTCTGATCCACTGCCTGTCTTTAGGGTCATGTGGTGGATGGAGGGCCTTGCATGCTGAACGAGTACTAGGCATATATAAAAACATCATGTATTTATCTCCTAATATTAATAATTTCTCTTGATTTGCTTATAATTAAGGATAATTTTAGTTTTGTATGTAGGCCAAATGCCCTCTGTTTTGTTACTTGCACTTTCAATTCATACTAACTGGGTCTTGCTAGATGAGGGAACCCAAGGGTGTTTGAACATACTCTTGGCTGTTAGATGCTGGAGAAAATAGTACACACTTCAAAAAATCTACTTCAAGTTTTAATTGCATCAGCTGCCTGGAAAGAAGCAAGCGTTAATAAAAATAAATACTGTCTGGTAGTGGAAATAAGTAAAAAAAAAAAACAAAACCCCCTTTTGCTTAGAATTTTTTCCATGTCGTTGTTGAGTATTACAAAAAAAGCCCCAACGCAGTCTGCAGGCACTATTTGCTAGTGCTGTCTCAGAACTACTTTAACCTTCAGCCAAATGTTGTCCTGCTGTTTTAACCTTCGAAGACAGACAAGGATATGTAATTCCTGTAATGTAGTGCCCTATCCGGTCTTCTGAAAAAGGTGAGAAACATGGGGGAAAAAAACCCCATACCTGGTCTGTGCAAATATAAAATGAGCTCTGTTGTCTGTTATTTTGAGGGATGACATTAAAAGAAGTACATATTAATAAAACACATTATGGAATTATATAGTATTCTATAATATGACTAAGTCCTTACATAGCTTTCACCTGAGGGAATAGGAGGGCTGTAGATGTCAATTTTCTGATGCTAGCGTGCCTGGCATTTTGTTGGGTGGTGTCCTTCCATATATCTGCTGTTGGTCAAACTCCTGTGTTCCCACACTGCCCCCAAAGACTCTGGTAGCATTAAAACCCTTTAATGGATGTCTGTAAATTCAAGTTGTCTCGTTTTGGTGTTGCCTATCAACCAAAAAAATTTTTTTCTCTCCTTATTGTTAGAGGTTAAGCAGTTCGTGGTTTTTTTTTTTTTTTGGCTGACACTTTTTTAATAGTCTTTGATTTGCTTCACTTCCAGAAGACTGACCACAAGAGAAACCTGGGTTTGTTGAATATGTCAGTGCTCAATCTACTAATTTTCTTTGTGAAAACTTAATAGTAACCAGGTGCTTTGATAGGTTGCAGAAATATCTGTATACACTGTTAACCAATTTGTAGCATTAGGCAAAAAAGAACATATATTTTATTATGGAAAAGAATTAAACCTAATAATACTATTGCAACTTTTAAGGTTACAAAAATGCAATGGGGCTTTTTTTTTTTTTTAATATAATCATTGTTAGTATTTTTATATCAGTTTCTGCTTATGTTGTGACAATAGTCTGCCCTGTATCTTTCACATGTGTAAAGTTCCATGTTTTTGAAGGGCAACAGTGTAAACAGGTGACCTTCAAACAAAGCAAGGGAAGGAAGGAGCACTTGAAATCAGAGCCTGGCTTCTCTGATCATGGATTGGAGTTTTAAGAACGGTTGTGCTAAGATTTTTCTGCCTCCACATTACACTCTACTTCTCTGCTTAGAAGGCTAAGGTTTGCCTCTCTTTGATAAATGCATTTAAAAGATATTTGCTACAGTATGTTTAAACTTTTCCTCTTGCTACTGGATACGTGTGTTACATCAAGTTTGATTATAACTTGGAGGCGTCATGCAAACCTCTGTCCTTAAAAACTAAAGGTGTAGCTGTTTACTACAGCACTTAGTATGTACTAGGCGGTCTTGCATGTACCCCAAATCTAGCTTCAAATACAAGTTGTTGTGGGTATGATTCTATTCAAATATATAGTTTATTTTAAGAGTATTTCCACTTAAAAGAGGCCTTTTGCACAGTGCATTGAACCTTGTGGTAATGAACTGTGCTGCACTGACTTGGAGCTGGTTGAGCTTTACATTTTGTGTGAAAGGTTTTAGGAGCTTTACTGAAATGGAATCTCTAATTTGCTGAATATAGTCTCTTTTCCCAGAGAATAAGAAGAAATGGTAATTCTTGGGGGGAGAGGAAGCAAGTGGACCTGGGAACAAGATACTTAAAATAATATTTAGTTTTAATTTAATGCTATATGGTCCTAGTTTGCCTTTCTTCTGCAATGAGAATATAGAAAAGCTTGCATTCATGCACTCTATTTCTCCAAATTATACTTTAAAACTAGATCTAGCAGTAGTGATTATGCCATACGTTTTCTTTTTCTTCTTTCAAATCTTACCCATTTTGTATTTGAAAGCCAAAACTGTCAGGGGTCTGTTTACTTTATCTCACTCATGTGCAATGGAAATAAGTGGCATTTGTAGAACACACAAACTATTTTTGCCTGAATGCACCATTTATGATTTATAGCCAACATGTATCCCTGATTTTCTTTTGAGAATGATCTTTATTGTCTTTGTGTACTAACTCATTGCAGAAGTACTTGTCTATTTTGAGCTAAACCAGACCTCTTGTAAAAAGAATCAAATTATTTCATCATGTTGAAAATGAAAAGCTATAATTACTTGTAATTGGGCTTCAGAATTTTTGAAAATTGGGAAATTCTTTTCCAGAGGTTTAAGATCACTCCAAATCATAACCTGTGGAAAATAGGAAATAATTTTCTGTTCAATTTAAAAGTGATTTAATTTACACTTTTGACAGCTATTTTCCTTTGATATTTGGGTAGGGGAAATCATTCAGCTATGGTGATTATTGCTAAAATCTTTTCTGAGATCCTTTATTCTATATGGTTCACAACTTTATTTTGATTTCTTTAAGCCCAAGCAGAATCTGCTGCAATTTAAAGAAGTATGTAGAGTCATTTTGGACTGCTTGTATTTATTAAACGCTTGCCTACATTTTATTTATTCATTTGTTTGTCTGTTTCCTGGTCTTTGTAGTTATTTCACCCTGTTTTAACAAAAAGCACAATGCTCTTCTGTGCTTTAGTCTTCATAAGTTTTAAGCACAGGCTGGAAAAACCTGATGTACGTTGTAGTTATAGGCATTTTTTCTACAGACTTTTTTGGGCCCTGTTGTTTAAAAGCAACTACTTTAATCTCTAAACTAGCTCATTAATATAATAATAACAACAACAAAAACAGTAATAATAAAATGCAGCAAAGAACATGCTGCCTATTTACCTTTTTGTTTATCTTTTTTAACAGCGCTGAATAGGTGGGATAACTAGTGCAAGGTCACATTGTGTTCAGTTCAGCAAGCAGCCAAGACAGAGCTTCCAAAACCCTAATGTGTTGGCAAAGGAGGTAACATCTAAAGTCAGCAGGGGGTTCAGGGGTTTATGTCCAAGCAGAAACTGAATATAAGCTAAAGTAGCAGGCAGGATCCAGCAGCATGGGACTGGCAGCCAGAGGTAGGTCAGCTAATTGGCACCTTCAGGCTTGAGGTTCAAACTGGCTTCTGAGTATGGAGAAGCCTTTTTCAGCACTAACTGTGGGGTGGGGAGCAAGGTGAAGAGTGGGTACACAACTTGTTTGCATGCAGGAGGATGTAAGGACAATTATATATGATGAAAGATGATGGTGGAAAGTATACCTTACTGTAAGTCTTGGCTTGTCCTTCTTAATTTGGGACAGTCACTTAGGTCAAGGCACATAACTGCTGGAGTTAAGCTTTTTGTAAGCATATTTAAAATAATTGTGGGTCTTTTTAATACTTATCAGCTGTGATAAGGGCCAGTCTGTACAGGACATATAGGAAAGGTCAGTTATCTATATAGTTACCTGCTTCTAGCACTCATGTCTAATGTGAAGGCAAGAGACCTCTAGAAAAGAATGGGTATAAACACAGAAGGGAGCATCTTGCAGTGGATAGGCTAATAACGTAACACTTATGTGCTAATTTTCATCAGTTGTCAATGTAAGAAAGTATTTCTATATCCCAATGAAAAATTGAGGTATCAAAAAGTGAAGAGATTTGGCGTGGACATCTAGGAAGTCAGTGTTGGAGCCAAGACTAGAAACCAACTTTCTGTGTTCCCACCCAGTAGTCAGGATTTTAAGACTTGAGGCAAGCCAGTATTCTCTTTCAGCACTAGTGCAATGCCAGAGGTATGCTTTGGAGTAGTTACTGAGACCTAGTCTTATAAGAGCCTCTGACCTCCTCTCTATTGGAATCCATCTAAGTTCAGTGTGGTGGATTTTTTTATAATCCAACTCCTCAACTGGTTAAAAATACCACTTTCAAATAGCGACAGATTTTTATAGGGGAAGCAGGTAGAATCTGCTAGAGCTAACAGAAAGTTGGACATCGTATATTGGCATTATGCAGCCACCTGCATCATTCACTGACTGGCACTATGCAGCCAGTTATCAGTCACTGACAGTTTGGTTTGTGTGATCGGACCTTTTGTGTATCAACAATTCTCCCTGAACAGTGTAGTTTCAGATTTAAATTGAACCAGAGGCCAAGTTCACATCTGCATTTTTATTATTTTTAAATTTGAATAGCCCATTGAAGAATTGGATCTCTTGACGGTGGGATACATTCATTTTCTTGTGAGATGGTTTTATTATGCAGAGTTCTTTTTTTTTTCTTTTCGAAAGAGCAGGATACCATGTTTTCCCAAGATTAACAATATTCTTAAAATTATTTTAGAGTTGTTACGACTATAAGAGTTTTTCTAGATCTTTTTTGTTTGGCTTCTTGCCAACGGCTGCTGTGGAAAGTAAATCTTCATGCGAAGAAGCGTGTGTTCTTTTTGAAGGTTGACAAGGGCCTGCAGAGCACAGCCTAAGCATCTGGCTCATGAGATTAAAAACCTTAGAAGGAAAGAGCTGTAGACCTCAGAGGATGAGTAACCGCCTTAAAAAGAAGGTTAGGTGTGAGTAGACAGCCAAAAAAATGGGGTTAAAAATTGATCAGCAGGAAAAGTTGTCTCTTTCTGGTGAACAAGAAGTGTAAGGTTCTAGTGAGAACTGATAAAAATCAGGCTCTTAGATTTGGCAGAGGGTATTAAAAAAGTAATGAGGGGTCTAGCAGGTGATTACTCTGAATGTTATACTAGGATAGATCTTATTAAATATTTTCATTATTGACCTTGCTGCACACACACACAAAACGAAATTGTAGTTATGAAAACCTGCTGATGGCATAGCACTGGGATACATTGCTGGTATGTCAGAGGGTTGGAATACCACAAGAATTGCATTATATTGAGGACTAGAGTAGCAGAAATTGGATGGCGTGTAATCAGAATGCGAGGCTGGTCACTTAGGGACTAGCAATGTTTTCAGATAACATTTGGGAGCTTGGTGGGTGGAGGGATTCCAGCAGGTTGTTGCTTCTTCAGCAATACCTTCAATGCAGACCTTAAAGAGCTTACTTTTATCTGTTTTGAATTATTTCCTGATGAAGGCAGGCCCCTAGATGCCTGAGTCCTGACACTTTATTAAAAGCTAAACTGTCAGCCAGCAAATTTACCAAATCTATGTAATGGTTTATTTTTACATTTGTGATGAATATCCATAACAGGATTTCATCCTTATAATTAGAAAAATTCTGAGGAAGGAAATACATGGGAATATTTAGGTTGGTTCAGGGTTGTTTGTTTTCTTCAGTCTGTTGGTCTGTCCCTGCCACACACCCCCACAGCCCCCCGCCCTTTTTTCTTTATTTTTTGCTTTGGTCATACCAGAGAACATCAAACAACTATCGCATCAGTTAGTTAAACAGACACGTGACATTGTGTGACACAAGTGATCTTTTGGACCATGCAGTGTTTGCTGTCCACATAAAAAGGATGTCCTGAAATAATTTACTTGACAGTGCTTTAGGAGTTGTTTGGAGGAGGTTTCTATCTTTATACATGCATATAAAAAACATAGGAAATAATCCAATATTGTTTCTAAACTTGGAAGTTAATATCAACTTCATAAATATATTATCTGATACTCCTAATTTCCTATGTATGGAACTGTAGTGGTGTAAGTTTCCCAACACAGTAAAAGGGAGTCTGATACAGCACTGGGGGTGTGAATTTGTGCCCAGATTTTGGTAACGATGTGGGTGCTGTGCTGCCAAGTGCGGTTACACAAAAAGGCTGTAACTGTCTGCATGATTAATTCTCCTCTTCTCTATTGCTAAAGAGGTATTGGAAGGAGCATTCTGCACTGTTGGGACATCTCTGTGTCCATGGAGAAGTGGGTACGAAATAGAGAAGTTCTGAGTTGTAACTTTTAGAAAGATTCCTATATTATTATTATAATAATATCCCCATTTCTGGCTGATTTTGCTTCCTATACCTACACGTGCATGCACATGCCTTTTAACAGCTTTTCTCAAGCTCATTCACCAACCTATGGGTGAATGTATCAGTCCACACTCTGTTGTACCCACAAAATCCTGACGCTGCAAATTCCAACCATGTTGACTCTAGCCTTTTTAGCCCCCATGCTCAACTCGTGCTCCAGCTCGTGGGAGAGCGTCTCTTACCCCACTAGCTGCCCGGTTTCCCACACCACCAATGCGAATTCTTCCCTCCCAGCTCAGGTTCCCACAGCCCGTGCGGCATGAGTGCTTTTCTCGTGGACCACTGGACCTTCCACCCTCTCTCCATCCTGTTGACTGATTTCTTCAGCATACGCTATGCGGGAAACACATTTTTCACGCCACGTCTCTCTTGTTTCCTCCCTCTGGGTTCGCAGGATCAGAAAATAAAATCCTTCCCATGGTGCTAGTGCAGCCTAACCCTATGTCTCAGCTCGCTCTTGCAAAGGGGAGAGGAGGGAATGGGCTGGAGGAGCAGCAAATCCCTGCCTGATCAGCCAGCCGCCCCTGTGCTCAGGGAACGTGGAGTTTCTTAACTACACTGAGATTCAGACTGCTATGGTGAGAAGGGGGGCATTTCTGGGAGTTGAAGGATGGTATACAAACTAGTAGTGGTCAAATCTAACTAGAAGGCTTATTTTTTAAAAAATGTACCTAAAACATTTAACAAAAGTGCTCTTAAAGTATAGAAGCAAACCACATTTTCTGAAGGGCTGAATTTAATGGAATTGTGTCTTGTGGAAGGAAGATCGTGTTGTATATTTGAATGTTTCCCGATGCAATTTGGAATAACTTTTAATATCCTTTTATAGTTTGGTAGAGAAAATAGTGATTTTATGTATCTGTAATCCTATGCTTTATATATGAATTATTGTGCTGTTACTTAAAATCGTTTGCGCTAAGATAATTCAGACTTCTTTTTGAGTCAAACCTAAGAAAATATCTGTAAATTAGTGTTAATGGTTGGTGTGGCTGGAAGAGAAACTCTTTCATGTTTGGAATTGACTGTAAGATTGAACTTACTCCAATTTATTGCAAAGTCAATATTCAGTTTAAAAATTAAAAAGGTTAATAATTATTAGGTTTTCAGAGGAAAGTACTAGTGTTATGACCTGCCTAACATCATACAGCTACAAAAATGCTATAAAATGATTTTTTAAGCTTATATTTATAGTGAGTAGATGGCTTATTCCTTCATCTCACTACTTATGCATCCATGAACTGTTAATTAATACTTTTGCAGTAATTACAGAATATTTTAAATATACATTATTCTTCTGAATTTTAAAAGATCAGGAATTTTTTATTAATTTAAAAGGATAATAGGACTGACCCACACTTTCATCAACTCTTTAATAAAGAGGTGCTTTTTTAGATCATTTAAATTTTTACATTTTGATTGCAAGGAATAATAAAAAGTCTTTTTTTTTAATACTTTTCCCCATTTACTCTTCTAAGCTGGGTCACCATTGTATCAAAAAAGGTCATTGTTCTCCATAAAAAGGTGAGTGATTGCCTGCGAGTATTGATACAAGGGAAACTTGCACCCTAAGTCTTTTGACTCCTGGCGTGCAATTTTCTTTGTACAGAGGGCTGTGGTTTGCAAGATAAATTTTAATTCCATTTAGTTTCTTCTTCTTTTCCACCACTTTGTTACATGCCTGGGAATGTTTAACCCAAATAATTAGATACCTCTTTGCAATGGAGCTTCTCTCAGCACTCCTTGGTACATGGCTGCTGTGGAGCAGAGAACAGTGTACAATTTTTAGATGAGCAAGATGGTGTGGAAAATTCAAAGGCTCGGTTCGTAAGGAGAGATAGTAGCTTGTAGTCGACCAGCTGATACAGTTGAAAAGATGCATGAGCTTTGGGTACTTCTAGCTCTTCCTCAGGTCTGAGATAGAATTTGCAGCCTTCAAGCTTGACAGGAGTAGAGATCAGTTGCTTTGGAGTTTAATTGATTAGGCTTATTAGAAGAGTTGAGAGGAAAAGAGGATTGCTATTTACAGAGCAGGGCAATGGTGTTAATAGGAGAGATAGCAGAAGAGAACAGGAGAGAAGAAAAAAACCATCAGGTACAGAGAGGTCCTGCAGGACTCCCATCGCGTGCTGTGTGATCTCAGCCTTCCAAAGCAGTGGGTCAGCTCCCTGAAGGCAAGCAGTATGCTGCCAGGGAGACACCTTCACTGGGAGTAGGGAGGTGGTGGAAAGGCATAGCAAAGAGTGAAATGGGTTAGAAATAGTAAATATTGCTAAAAAGACTAAGTCGTTGGCAGCAAATTTGAAAACTGTAGAAAACATCCCACGTATCAACAAAGCAGGCTCTAGATGGTTCTTTTCATCTTTTACTCTTTAAAACACAAGTTAATTTTCATGTGATGTAAAATATGTCTTCATATAATCTGCATGTGTATAAAAGTAGTGTGTCGTGTCTTGTCTTGTGCATGATGTGAAAAAGTACCTTTGGATTTCCTCACATTCTTATTTTTAATACAAGTTTTAGTATTACCCCTCTTAGGGTTGGGTTTCTTTTTGTTTAAAAGCAAAGAGTAAACAAAGATAGCACTGCATTTACTATACTTCAGGCATCCAAGTAATGGCAAACTGAGTGGTTAGTTGTGGTGCTCATAAAACTGTTTGTGTAAATAGTTGTTTTCCTGTGTCACAGCCAGATTGATCCACCGCAAGTTCTGCATGTTCAGGAATTTCATCAGACTGCACAGATGTTGAAGCTGGAGGCACAGATTCCTTGTGAAAGGAACTGCTGGTGTGTTCGTGGTTAAATGTGCCTCTCAGACTTGAGTAGGTGATTTCTAGTAAGCAGTTTGTTTATAAATACCTATTTGTGAGTTATTCGCTCACCTATGATACAAATCATGACCCAGTTCACAGAACCGAATAGGTTATGCAAATATTTCTACAAGTTGTTTGCATCTAAGTAACTGTCAGTGTCCATGGCAGCACTCACCTGCTCACCTGTTCCACATTAATGTGTTTAAGGATACCCTTAGTCTTGGCTGCCTTGCATACCACAGGCGTCTGACCTTTATTTTCTGTTGTCCCAATAGCAAGAGGTGCTGAGCAGGACCTTCTCCCTCACTGCAGCAAGAAGGGAAGGTGAGCCGTGTTTGAATCAGAGCAGGTCTTTTCCTGTTATGCTGTATTATTTGCTACCTCATGTTTTTGCATGATATTGTTTCTGCTCTTTGAGTTTCTTCCAGAGCACCTAGTAAAACACAACAAATAAGTGCAGCAAATGATACGAAGTGGAATAGTCTACCATGGGCTACATTTGATTCCGTGAGCTGAGAAACGCTTTGTGATCCCGTCCAACCTTTGCTTTTGATTCCATATTAAGGTTTGGAGATTCCTGGTTCCCCTTTGTGCGTCCTTTCTGTAGTCATGTGTGGAGACTGGGAGGTGTGATATGATTTGACCATCTTCTTAAGCTGTGTAAGTGAGCAATAAAAGACTTCAAGGTACACCGCAATACAGCTCAGCTACTCAGTCTAGACACCATTACTTGGGCTGGATGCCACACAATTAAGGACATTGGATCATTTAATATTGTCTTTTCCTAGGAAATTATATGGAATACAGTTAAGGGATGCACTTGCCTGTGGTATTCCTACAGGTTCAGTTGTCTTCAAAGCATTTTTCTTGCTTAAAATTATATATTCTTTAGTGTTAGTGGCTTGTGATGAAGATTTACAGATTATTTAGGTATATGGGTGTTTTTCTGAGGTAGCATAGAGGTTTTCCAAGCAAATTTGGGATGGGGTAAAGTATTTTGTTTCTCTTCCTTCCAGTGTTACACTAAATGTTGCTATTTCTTTGACCTGATAAGCTTCTGGGTGGTACACTTGCTGCTGTCATAGGTTACTGTGTTACATTGAACAGATCCTTCAATTTACTACTAGCCACTTTTAAAGAATTTGCATTTTAAAAATTGCAATCTCATAATTTTAAGCATTTTATAACATGGACTGGTGGACACCTCTTTTAAACGCTGTAGCTGATGGATCACTTCTCCTAGAGGTTCTTATTTTACATTTTGCCTGTTTGCTAGTGGAGCGAGTAGTGTAATTATAAATTTTTTTGAACCTCAGCTGTCAGCCAGTACTAACCTGCACATCCCAGTTTATTGTGAAGACTTACTGCGTGGTTGCTGTTGCAAAAGTTGAGATGTGAGAGGGAAATGACCTGAGTATTTTAAGCAGAATTCAACATGTATGAAATGTAATACATCCTGTGTACTTAGTCATGTGATCCAAACTTTTAAAAAAAAACCACCCACATGCACAAAAACCCAACACACACACCCCCCACCCTCCCCCCCTCAAAAAAAACCCCAAAACCAAAAACCACCCCCAAAACTCAAAATATGAAGTCTAGCTGAAAAACTAGATATCGGCGGGTTTTGAAAATATCTGAATGTAACAGTATTATATTTTACAGGTGGAGGCATATGTCAGGTATGAAGCTTTTGATAATATATCTACCTGTGCTACTGAAGCACAGTGTCGGCCAGAGTTTTTTACTTGGGTGGGGAGGTGGCACCATTTCTGTATTTCCCGAGTTGCTTCCTTCCCTCCGCATTTTGAAAATTGCTGAGGGATTTTTATTTTGTATTGCTTGTGTTAAAGACAATAGGCCCAAGAATCTGGTCTACCAATGGATTTGGTAGCAATACTCAAAAATATTGTGGTGGAGGGATGTGTGATAATATATATTAGGTGCAAAATAGTTTACTGAAGGAAAGGTAGACTAACATTAGATGTTTGGCAATGTATGCTTGCAGGTAACTAAACACTGAGTTTATATTAAGCTCCACTTGTGTCTGATGGAGAAACAAGCATCTGAAATCAGTACACAATAAAAACTTTACAAAGCAAGTATTTTACCTGGTATGGTATGATGTGATGTATTATGTGTGTTACAAATGAAGTGGCAAGATGCATTTCCTAAAGAGAAGGAATAAGCACTTACAGATTTTTGTGATCTCTTACAAGTTACAAAATAAAATCCATTTCACTGTTCCTAGCACTATAACGGCCCCCTGGACCTTTGTAGTTCACGTATGTCTCATAAAAGGTCCGCAGAGCAAAGCAAAGCATTTGTTCAGGCAAGCCACTGCTAGCTCTGATTTAACAAGGGCAGGTAGCGGCCACAGCTGTAGTCTGGTGCTCTGGGCTTCGCTATGGCCTAACGACCAGGGTACCAGCCTGTTACAGGCCCTGATGTGAACTTTGTGGTTTCCTTCATGTAGCACATCATCTCCCGTCACCTGCGCTTGCTGCACTTGCATGTCAGTACAGACAAGCTGTTTGACACATAACTGAAGGAAAAAAGACATTGTACTGGAAAAATGTATCAGCTCCACCCAGCCACTAATTCTTTTTCTTCCAGCCTTTATCGATGCTCTAGCACCTCTTCGTTTATGAGAGGAGTTATTGTGAATGCATAACGCTTTCTGCCGCAAAGGAGGAATGCTGCTTGCTTGTGTGCTGGGCTGCGATGTCAGCCAGTGCTTCCTGTAGCAGGCTGTCTACCTCTGGGCATTGAAATTAAGCACGGCACAACCAGTGCTCAGCAGACCTGGATGCAATTCGTCTGAGCAGTCAGACACACAGAAATGCCTAATAAGTTTGCTGTGTTCTTCTTATTTCTGTAAATCCATGTCTGTATTCCATTATCACATAATTGCAGTTGGACATAAGATCCCCCTAAAGCAAACCAGCGTATTAGCAATGGTTTGCTGCTACGTACTTGAATGTGTTTCAGTACTGGCAAACCAGTCGAGAAAGAGGTTTGTCTGCACGTATAACTAAGAGCCAAGGACTCTTTGGTCGTGAGAGGTAAGATTTTGTGCAGTGTCTCTGTGCCCCAGGTTCACTTTCCTTGGGCAAATTACTACAGTCAGCAATTTCAAACTTAGGAGGCTGGAGTTAGGTGTTGACAGCCATCTTTAAGTACCTAAATAAGTGGTCTCATTTTAAGAGGTCCTGAGCACACAATTCTTTCTGACTTCAAAAGAAGCTGCAAATGCTGTGTCCACTTTGATTAATTGAAAGGCCGACCATCAAAGTGAAATTATGTTGCCAAGCTAAAGGAAAAGAAATAAAGACTTAGCACACTGTATAAATCAATCGCAGATCAGAGTTTACTGGGTATAAAATGTACAGCATCTTATGTGCCCTTTTGTACTTTCTGAATCTCACTGGGCCCAAAACTACAACGGAAAACTCCTTACGGTTTGTGAAATACGGTAATGCCCAGAAACATTTGCCAGTTTAGCCACTGAAAAATAGATATGGCTGCTCAAAATTTACACTGTTTGCTAGAGCCTTAGGTGAAAGGAAGACAAAATTTTAAAATGCTTATTTTTTTCATTCAAAGGTAATGTCTTAAATCCTTGAGAGATGGAACAGTCTACTAGCTTCCCCTACTTTGATGGCTCTGTCTTTGAGGTGTGATTTACACCTTATTAAAGTACTTCAGGTTACGGCCTCTGTTTCTGAAAGTTTTGTGGAGCTGGGTGTCTGGGGAGGGAAAAAAAAAAAAAAAAAAAAGACCTGATAAGTGCCCTTATGGAAAGAAAGGCTCCAGTGTGTGTCTGTTAGTTGTGTTTGCCAGTCCTTGTGGGAGAGGGAATGCTCTCTGCAGTGGAAGCTTCAGCTGGGCATTAAATAACTCATGAGGCATAAAGTCATCGGAAGACAGAATTTGCTAACACCACTGTTAGTAGAATTACGTTTTTCTTTCAGGCTCGGTTTGCCAGCTCTTGCATCCTTATTGTGTCTTCTGGGTTATCAGCACATTCCGACAAACCAGAGTGCCAGGTTTAAACATGGCATTTGTGCTACAGCTACATATTTGGCGTAGACAGACTAATGCAGACTGAGGAATCAGCAGTGCTGTTACTCAAAATTACGATAAATTTGGCTCAAAATGAATGTTCAGTAATGAGTAATGGAAGATAATAGTTTCTACCACAAGTGTGTCACCTTCCTTGTCTGAGCGGCACCTTATCACCACCACCTGAATACTGATCTGCAGCGGTGCCTGTGTAGCCCTCTGATGCATCTTCTGGTGACAGGCTTGCCGCCACTGGGGTCAGTGTATGGGGAAACAGGAATCGCTTTGGTCCTTTCCTGCCTGGCCTTCAGTATCAGGAAGGTGTGTGTGAATTTGGAAATCTCTCTTTTTTTATCTTTATTCTCTCCAATACTTTTGTATACAGCTGAAGGCTAGGTGATAAATTTTTGTCATGCCTCTTTATATTGCTGGAGTGCACTACTATTACCTGATAAGATTAGTAAGTCAAGCAGCATGAATGATTATTAAAAATAATTGTTTGTTTATATAAATATGACAGCAAAATAGGTTACTCACACAGGCCAAGTGACCCAATTATTCAGATTTTGAATGTGTAGAGAAGATGTGCTATGTTGCTGCACTTTAAGGAGAGAAAACCTTTTATTCTGTGTTAAACTGCTGAGTAAGTATATTTCTTTTTGCAGTGCTAGTACCCTGATGATGGGGAACCACTGGAGAGTGTGTTGGTACTACAATTCATATCTTTGTCTCTAGAAAAGAGAGCTGTTGTAACCCCCTTATTAAGTGACTATTTCCTGCGGTGACTGCTGATCTATCCAGGTCTTCCTGTCAGAAAGTTTAATCAGGTATAAGTGAAGTGATACCGCTAGGTCTCAACCTGAGTCTTCCACTGCTCCTTCTAGGTGTTTTCAGCTGCTGGCTTTAAAGCTGGGTTTGGGGGTTTCCATTTGGATTGCCACAGGCTGTATCTCAGCCCTCATGCAAAAACATGTTTTAAAACAACATAGACAGTTTCATTAGCCCTTCTGAATTTCGTTGAAACACTTGGTTTAAATAGGAAACTAGCCAAACTGAGACAACTAACATTCCCAGAACTCAGTGAAGTTTTTTTGGCTGACCATAGTCTTTGTAGTTTAGCCATTTGTTTAAAAAAAATCCACAACACAACCAAAATACCCCAAACCAAATCCCAAAATGACAACAAAGTCCCAGAAAAGTGGAAGAACCAGTGTGATTAATCTAAACTTCAATATTTTGGTAGTTTCTTGCTCTGCCCCGCATGTTTATCGGTAGTTGAACAACAGGCTATTACAACAGTGCAGAGGTCTGTAAAAACGGGGCTTCCTCCTGCTGCTTCCTGTTGAACAGGCACAAACACATACTGTACTCTGCTGTTGTTCGTAGCCCGTCTTTATGTGTATCTCCCCTGACAGACCTTTATTGTGCACCTTGGGCTCAGCCACTGGACGCTGCTTTTTTTCAGGTTGAGAAACTGATCCCTGTAGGCAGACTTAAAAGAACAGGCTACTGCCCAGTTCATATAGAGCAACTCCAGCCCTAAGGGAGGTCAACTTCTAGGCCAAGATCTCCAAGCAAGGTTTCATTACTCCTCATTTCCTCCAGAAATCTAGCTGAACAAGTAAGCTGTTAAAAAATATTTTATCAACATTTTCTTTAAAGAATGTGGATTTACCCAAAATGGAACATCCTAAGGAAGTGCAAACTTCTGACTTGTTTCCTGCCTTCGTACCTGGCAGATTTTCTGGGACTTCACAGCAGCTTTCTCCAGGAAATTTTTCTGAGTTCACAGCCTCCAGGGCCTCTGCTTCACTGTGCCACTGAAATAGGAGCCTGGCAGCAATGGGTGCTGCCGGGAGATCTTGCCCTCCTGGCAGGAGCACTGTCAAAAGTTAACTTCTGGGGAAATGGAGGAACCAGAGTTTAGACGGTGGATCTTACAAGGGGTTCTTCTTTTCGGAGGTTGAGTTTCACTGCAATTCATCCAGCTAGTAAGCACATGATTGTTAAATAAGCTCCAAGGTTTGGAGACATCAAATGTGGGGGTTACTCAACCTTCCCTCAACCATGAAGCCAAAGAACCTCCGAGAGCTAGAAGAGCCAGCTGCTCCCCTTTTGTTTAGGAAGGGTATAAGCGTGTATACATGTGTATTTTTATGTATCTTGCTCAGGGGGATGGTTTGTTTCTGTCTAGGGACAATTTCCGGACACTACAAATGTCACTACTTGAAGATAAATTTAGAGGTCTTAGTGGTAACTGAAGTAGCTCCGGTATAAAAACATGTATGTAAACCAGTGTTGGTTTTTTTCGGAACATTGAAGAAATTTGCAAAGAAAATGATGCTTGGGGTTGTACTGGTATTTATGTTTATGTATGCAAAAGCCATATGCAGTACATTAGTTTTGGGTTTCGCTGTTAAGTGTCTTCCAGCGTATCCATGCTGACCTTCCTTCACCTTGAAGGCAGGCTGTTGTGAGCCTGAGAAATTCTGGGAGCGTTCGCAAGATTCAGCTGAATTGACAGATATGTTCTTAAAAACAAGATTATTTTTTTTCTTACTTCAATAAAAATTAGAAAATCAAACCAATAATGCTTAAAAATTTTACATCAATGGAGTTTGTAATGTCGTAATAAGTGAATTTTGCAATAAGCCACAGTAGTTTGAGAAGCAAGACTTTCTTTTAATTTTTTTTTTAATACCCATAAATAAGTATTCAGGCAGTTTCATACATAGTTAGAATTCCTACCAAATTTTGTTGCAATTTAAAATAGTTTTTGTTCTTAAATTTCCTCTTTATGTGAAAAAATAAATGTAACCTTTCCTCAGGTCTTAGCCTGTTTTTCCATATTTGGAACTGCATAGTTTGTCATGTTCTGTAGGGAGTTAGCCCTGTAAAATCTGGTGTTCTTGCTCTAGCAAAATTAGAGGATTCCTCTGTGTGTGTGTGAGAAAACCTAAAAAAATAAAAAAATCCCAACCCCCAAACAAAAACAAACAAAACGAAAAACCCATAGCAAAATCTATAAAAAGTATATGGCTCTCGTTCTCTGTGTAATTGCCCCACTAGTTTTTCAGATGTTTTTAGAGGGCTTTAATTATTTAAAATTTATATGACATTTTACAATTGCTGTTATTTTATACCCTGAAAAACTGGTTACTTTCATGTCTGAAATCACAGAGAAATCATATGAACTAAATATTACATTCTTGCCACTGCTTTTATGCATAGCATGTTTAGCAGCTAACTAAAATCCAAGCAGAAAGCTCATCTTGAAAGAGACTACTTAATTAAAAATTAAACGATGAATTAAAACTTAAATTATGCAAAACTAATAAGCTACGTTACCAAAACCAACAATTAATATGCTACAATATATGGAAAGAAAATGCTAACGTTTTTGTTTTGTGTTTGCTTTACAGTCTGCGTTGTCTCCTATTTTGGAATTCCTCACCTTGAAGTATTTGGCATATCTGAATTAAGATATAAATCAGTGATTTTTAGGTTTGTGAGTTTTGCAAAACTCATCAGAGATTAAAACTTTGATAATGTACAGAAGTCTGTTGTAAAGTGGGAGAAATCCAATTATTTTTCAATTAATGCAATATCACATCTGTATATAAGATTCAAATCAGTGCATCGCATCACCTTGTGCAAATCGATAGAGTAAAAATGGACTCGTTGACAAATTTACAATTTAACCTATTGCTCTAATTCCGTGGTATAAAAGGTTTATTTTTTACTGAAATTGCCTTCGACTAATTGCAAATGCTGAGGTTCTGCATGCGGTATTTTGTGTGTGCATACATTTACAGAGACCAGACTGAGCACGCCTTAAAAATCTGTGTTTAGTTTAGCAAGTTAAAGGAGATATTCCCTAAGCCCCTGTATCAGAGGCATGGAGGAACATTTCCTTAGCAAATACGTGGATGTGCGCCTATACATCTAAAATACTACAATGGCCGAATACTGGACATGCTGTAAAATCCTATATGCTTTAGTATAACACAAGCATAGGGAGACATTTCTGGTAGTACTTGCTGGTGTTTTTCATAGCTGTATTCTTCAAGCTGAGTAAAGGTTAGATGGCTGAAGGAAAGGAATTAGGGAATTAAAGAAACTCCGTCTGATGAAGTTAATGATGGAGCTTCAATCCAATACTTTATTATTGCTGTATACTGGACTTGAAACTACCTTTACATTTGCATTTTCTTACATTTTAGTATTACATAAAATAATAGTAGCTTTTAATGTTTCATATCAAATATCTTCAGCACCTATCTGTATTTTTCTCTCAGGTCTTGCTCATTTAGCCTTTGTAGCTATATAAGTAGTTGTTTCTCTGGCACTATAATTTAAAAGTTTACATTAAAAATAAAATCAATACTGGGATAAAAGCATGAAGAGTACAGCTAAAATAATTTATAATAGCTCTATTGGTGATGGAAATCTAAGGAATGAATATTGTGTATAATAAAGGCAATTAACTGAGCTTCTTATAAGGAAAAATACTGCTCTTGGTGTGGGGGATGGAAGGAGGAGATCGTGGAAGCAGTTACAACACTCTAATTTTCTGGGTTGAGCTGTGTTAGCCCTGGCAAAAATTGCAGCAGCCTAGAGGTACATGTGCCATCTGAGGACTGCATTCTGCCCTGATGTCCTTGTGAACGTGTCGGAGAGGTGTGGGGGAGAGCAGGCAAAGGCACTAGTGTCTGCTGGGGGTTTGCACTCACTGGGAGGTCTCAAATGTCCTCAGTCATCCTCTTGCACATCAGATACAGGCTTTGGTTGATTTGCACGAAAACTGGCTTGGTATTTAACCTTAGTGGGTTTTCTCACTTCTGCATTTATCAGGTAAAAGTTCTCTCTTCAACAAAATGAAGTGTTTAATCTACTATCGCAAAGAGTGAAACGTGAATAAAGATTGACTTGGATGTAATCTTTCTAACCACTCTTGATGGACATCTGAAGATTCAGCTTAATTTAACTGAAATCTTAAACTCTGTCTATTTGGGAAGCTTTTTTTCTTTTATGTCCATGGTTAAGTGAGCAAGGCAATGACATGCTCCCTTAACAACTGCTCGGGAATCATCGGGCTGATTGACTAATGTTTCTGCCCTTTTTATGCACTTCTGATGTTCTATCATGGCTTTCTCCTTTCTGTGCATATAAGTGGATTTATCTGAATGGTAATAAGCCAGATGGTTAGGTGGTAGGCCAGGTATTTTGAAGGTAAGCATATTCTTTGTCATAGAGCCATGTTAGCCAGGAGCTCTGCGCCACATTTCAAATCCTTCAGCAGTCTCCCCAGGAGGTGGCAGCTGTAGAAGCCTAATGGATATCATCACCTTCAACTGTCAGCTCCTTTTTTCCTGTCTGTCACGACTGTTTACTTCTGATCATACCAGTTGACATTTATGTGTCACAGTAGAAAACCGAACCAGTGCAGGAGTAAAGGCGACATTGGGTTTGCGGTTACTTCTTGTATCACAACAGGCAGCTGGCAACTCATTAACACCATGTGGAGTGTCAAGCATATAGTACATTAAATAAAATTAATGCCTACAGGCGCTGTATATAAGGAGATGGTTATAACAGACAATGAAATAGCATGAATGGTTGAAACAGGAATAGTAGAGCCGACAGATTTTTTAAAAAAAAAAAAAAAAGGCAGGAGGGAGGGATGACTCTGTAGTCCAAGGTACATGACCACGTCAAGCCTTTGACTGTCATTCCTTGTCATTTTCATACTTAGCTGCTGGAGAAAAACACGTGGCACAGGAGAGCTCTGCCTGGCATTCAGTGACTTACTGGAGTCTGTGTGCTTGGTAGCACAGATAGCATTAAGAACCTCAAAGATAACCACCCACCTTCTCTTCAGCTGTTATCCAACAGGGAGCGTGAGTGTGAAAGAATTAGATCCGGTAGATCTGGCCGTGGTGATCCAGGGAGGGGATATTACCTTGAGCAGAGTCCTGATGAACAGAAAGGTGCCTTCCCCCGCCCCCTCCATAAACAGCTAACATGGCATTATGTAAAACAGTCTCTGAGTCCTTTATTCACATTCTCTGGAATGATCAGGCGTCTTTTGTACTAGGTGGTGGCCTGCATGGGCCATTTGCCATATACTTTGCTCTATTTGCAAATGCTTTTCTCTTATCCTCTGTCTCGTGTCAGTGAATGGCAGGTAAAACAACCTAGCATATGTCTATGGTGAAACAGTTTGCCATAATACAAGACATATAATCTCAAATAATCTTAAGTTTACAGAAAGGATTATACACAGGTAAAATATTTTTGAATTAAAAAAAGTAATAATGTCAAATTAATTTTGTATTGCATAATTTTAAAGTGTAAATTAATATTAGGATCTTCTTACTTAATGGGTATTTTAGATAATATTTGGATTTATCTACTTAAATAGATGGGCTCTAGATTGATGGGTTCAGTTGTTCTATAGAATACTAAAATACTACCGTGCATTCCAGGAAGCATAGCCAATGGTGTCTAGTGGAAATGACAGGTAGATTTTAGTACACAAAATGTCATTACCATCACAAAATTTTATTACTCACTGGGCATCATAAAACACTGAATTTCTCTTTAATTTAAACAGTCAGACCCTGTAGATTGCAGATAAGCTATCTTCTTTGGGCACTGTGGTTGCAGTGCTGTGACTTCTAGTAGTACGTGTTAGTTCAGGTAAGTTCAACGGGCACATCAAGTGCAAGTTACACAGCACATCAGTCTTCTATGTCATTAAACTGATGGAAGCATGTTTAAAGAAAAAAAAGAACAAAAAATATTTTTGTTACTTTAAAAGCTGCTTTAGAATTTCCCATAGGAAAAAGAAAAAATATTAAAAGCTATTCATTGTCATAATTAAATTGTTACAAAAAATTAATTGTGGAACAGTGTATTGTCTCATTAAAAAAAAAAAAGTACCTGCTTTGATTTCATCTTTTGGCAGTTTATTTTATGCATTTATTGTTCGTTAATTAGAGTTCCTACATATTTGCCCTTCTTGCCTGATTGCCTTTGCCTTTTATAGCTTACAGTGAGCTTTCCTTGCCTTTGCATTTGAGATGAGCTGAGATAGCCACCTACAGTGGTTGCGTCAGTTCCCTTCATAATTTTTATTAATCCTCACTGAGGACTTTTTTCCCCTAAAGAAAACAGAGGTCTACTGTATTTCAGTTAATTTTTTTATGTTCTCAGGATCATCTTCCATTCTGGATGGTTTCTTGTATCTGTTCTCTGCTTCCGTAAGGTGGCTGGGACGCTGTTTCGAGCATGTACTCTGCTAGAGCC
This sequence comes from Phalacrocorax aristotelis, assembly GCF_949628215.1. Taxonomy (NCBI): domain Eukaryota; kingdom Metazoa; phylum Chordata; class Aves; order Suliformes; family Phalacrocoracidae; genus Phalacrocorax; species Phalacrocorax aristotelis. The sequence continues at coordinate 104,187,973 of NC_134277.1, read as the reverse complement.
GTGCATACTGCAAGAATAACGTTCTCTGACACATATGTGACAAAAAGGTCAGGTTTTCAAAGGCTGCAGGGCAATCGCGTTGACCTGACTATTGTCGTGGGCTGGCCAGCTTGCTGACAGCGGAGCAGTTGAAGGGACGTGCCGACGGCATAGGGGCATGGCTGCCTTTCTGGTGTGGCTACCGAATTTGGGGGATCTGACGATGATGATGCAACTACTGTTTTATTTTTCTTATTACGCTGTCAGAGAACTGAAAGCTCTCCACCAGTATGTAATGAAGTGAAACAAGTGGGTCCTGTAGTTAAGACTTGTTAAAAATGCCTGCTGTATAGCTTTTAAACATTTTCTGTATGTCTGGAAGAGGTAAAGCAGCTGAGATGTTTTAGTTTTCCATTTAAATGACATCTCTAATAATGACACAGAATGAGAGAAAAACTTAACTGCACATAAATGTTTATCTAGAAGGAGAACTGTATCAGAACTAAAAGGCACAGTAAAATTTTTTAATATTAGATCAGATTATTAAAATATTGCTCTATTAAAGGAGGGATACTTAATGGGTTTTGAGCAGTTTTTAGGTATTTGTGTTCAGAACTCTATCCTGTTGTACATGGGTGATATTCTTTCATTCCGTGATAGTGAAGAAAGGAGAAAACTCTTGCATCAAAAAAATCTATAGACACTTTTGAAAAGGCAAACTATAAGATCATTATGTATTTTTCTCATTTATCTGCCCAGAATTGCCAGGGAACTGGTATAGGCAGTCTGTCTGTGGCCTTTCTCTTTGCTGGTTACTTGGAGGAACGTGCTGTAGTTACCATCTTCCCTTTGGGATGCCGGGCGGCACAGATCCCGCTCTGTTGTGATTTTATCCCGTGGCTGGCACAGGAGAGCAGACTACATTTCTCGCTGCAGGGAGCCATGTGATACTTGGCTGTTGGTCACCACAGGAACTTATTTCACCCTTCCTGAGCCATGTGATACTTGGCTGTTGGTCACCACAGGAACTTATTTCACCCTTCCTTTGCCTTCCCCCATGCCTGGAGGCCAATGTTAAGAGCAGTTTAGGCATCGGTGGTTGTCCTTCATCTGGACACGGTCTATGGGGTTGCTGCCTCTGCTGTGCCAGCCAGCCCTGGGGCAGCCAGGCTGGAGCTGTGAGCCCAACTTGGGGCCACCGCTCCCCCTGCCACCCCCAGCCCGGCCTGGGCACCCCAGCAGTCGCTGTGCTGGCACCCAGGGGTCGGCTGGCAGGAGCCTGAGGGGAGGGGGCGCTGCCGCCTGCGGGCACGGCCTCGCCCAGCGTCGCCTTCTGCGTTTGGGTTTGCGGTACCAATGATCTTCGGCGATTTTTCACTGGAAGTCTTCTGATAGTAGGGGTGTATATTTAGGTAAGAATCCCGAAAAGGTTGCTATGGGGATGGGGGGTGTTCATAGTCATCTCTGTGCTCTCCGTGGCCGTGTGCTGTGTCTGACAGCAGTTGCATGATGGGACACTGGAGGCATGGCAGGAGTTTGTGTGGGCCGGGGGTTGAGCGGCCGTGCTTCACACCTGGGCTAGCCACCCCCGGCAGCTCCAGAACCTTCCTCGCCCGTGATTCCTGCAGGAGCAGTGCTTGGTTGGTATGTGATACTTTTTGACCCTAGAGCACAATGTCACTTCAGGGTCTGGAAAGGAGGGCTGTGGGACCCTTGTGGGTCGGGGAACACCCAGGACAGCACTTGATGGGCAGGGCAGGGTGCAGGGAGGCATGGGGGCTCCATCTGTCCCCCAGCACACAGCTGCCTCACACAGGCCACCCTTCTGGACCTCAGGCTTCACAAAGCCATGAGCATCCCGCAGTCACGCAAACAGAAACATTCTGATTGATTTAGAAGTAAATTTAGAACAGGAATGCCTAATTTCAGTAGCTAAGTTAAAGATATCCCACGAGCGGATTCAAACTCATAAGGTGATTTCAACTCCCCTCGAAAGGGCTTTCCTTATGCTCAAATGGACAGTGATTTCTTCCTAACCCGGGAGGGACCATCCTACCTAACTGCCCGTATCCAGGCTGAGAGCTACAACCTGCTTCCTCGCTTGGTGGTAGCTCTGTAGCAAGGGGAGGCTAACTGGAGAGGCAGTATCAACAGTGAAAGCATCCATAACGTGAGGAAGACATTTCTTTCCACCCGCCCACCCCAATATTTTTCTGTTCATGAAAGTGGAGTATTTTACAAGATAAATATGCTTGCTTGCTTGTTTGTTTTTTTGGTAGGCATGTAGTATTTACTGCATTATTGTCCTGTGTTAGTGTAGGGAAGATAATTTCATTTTAAATTTTCGCTTGCGTATAGAACTTTGTTAAAAATGTGACTCAGCTTAATCCCTGAGCAGCAGATTTTTCTCATCCTCCTGTCTTTGCTCTAGTTTATCTGGAGAAGGACTACCACAGTTCAGTTTCTTTTTCTGTCCCTCTGTTCTGGTTGCCCATACAATCTTACAAGAATAATTGTTTCGAGTGACAGTTTATTGAAAAGTTACTTGAAAAATGAACCGATGCCAAACTTCTCATAGCTAGTTGCTTTGTTAATTTGTATAATACAATAAACCAATTTATAAACATGGTTACTTAAATGCAGATGAAGATAAATGGTGAGTACAAATGCACGTAAGTACAAAAAGTTTGAAGATTCATTTAGTGAATGTGTCTTTCCATCATTTCAGTCCATTGAATAAAAATGTAAATCAGTGTAACTAAATCCTACTGCTAAACGCAGTTTTACTTTTTTTTTTTTGTTGCAGCAACCACTGAAAGCGTGAAGGTACAAGATTTCAGTATATTTTTGTTCTAAAAAGGCATACTCTCTGTTTTGAGGAATACTTCTATTAAGCTAACTGTCGTATCCTTGACAATAAGTGTGCACATTTAAAACGTTTTGAAATACAGAGCATTTTGTAATTTAGTAATGAATAGCACCGTAGGGTGTTACATACTCACTTGATTCAATTTTAGGGAATAGGAACTAACCACGTTAGGTATTTCAAAGCACACAATATTTTTTGGAGTTGCATAACATAAACCAGTGTCACTGTTTTTTTCTGAATGCCTGAATCTGTCCTTTTGGAGGCATTTGCTATTTATTTCAAAATAAAAGAGTTACCACAGAGGCACCTGGGCTTGCAAGGAAGAAAAAGGATGCTGACACCTGGCAGATAGTTTCCTGGCGACATAACAGGGTCTAAAATATTGAGGTGGACAGTGCTTCTTTAAGGTAATGTGTACTCCACGCTGTGCCGCATGCTTTAAAGCTACGCCTGACTTTTGCCCGCGACAGCTATTGCGCTGTAAGCTATCGGAGACGCGTGTCGCTTCAGGTGTGCTCCCTAAGCCTGTAAAGAATCAAAGCATCTTGGCCGGTCGGCAGTCTGCCCGATGACCTTTTTCTCATGTAGCTTGGTGATGGGTTGTGAAGGGGAGAGCTGGTTACAGTCAGGACTGGGGGGACCTGCCGTGGCGTGACGGCAGGTTCAAATCAAACCCAATAGTTGCTTCTTGTACTTTTTTCCCATGTCCTGCCAGCTTGCTGTATGGCTGCCACAACGGTAACCCTGTGAGTGGCTTGATTGGTGAGGATTTACATGTGTGCTAATTAGAGTGGAATAAATGATTGGCTGTTTGCTGCATCGCCATAAAGGGTGCCCAGATGTACACACTACGTGAACATAATGTGCACGGGCATGGCGCATCAAAGTTTGTCAGCTGCATTACCTCAGCAGGCTTAGGGCCTGTCGGAGAGCATTTGCTGATAATCGTCCCCTATGATTTAGTGTCTGACTTGGTGAAAGTGAAGGACCTCAAAGTACTGCCTTGGCAAGGGAATTTCTGATTGTTTTACAAAAGTAATAAATGAGCTAAAATCTGTCGAATGGGAAAAATAAGTTTAGGGCTGAAAGCACGCAGTCTTAACTGAAGAATTCTGTGTGCTCGGAAATAGTTCGGAACATAACACTAACTAAGCATCAAATTAGCTGCTGCAATTAACAATAGACACTGAACAGAGTGTTTAATTATGCTTAATTTGTTGTGATACAGCACAAGTCTTCAGTTATGAAAATCCCCCAGATGCCCAAGTATCCCCTGTATAGCTCAAATGCACTAAACTTTGCACACTTGGTTAATTTAACAAAGCAAATACAGAACATTGCTTTTAATTTTAAAAATCTGCTTTAGATGAAAGGAAAATAAATTTACATTTAGAAGTGATCTTTCTTTTCAGTCTCTCTTAAAAAAATCTAGGCTGTATCTTCTTTTGTGAAAATATATAATTAAGGCAAAATCCCACACGTATCGTATTTATGCACAAAAATCGGTAATATCTGATTACTTTGACAAGTAATTTTGTACTTACATGTTCACAATATTGATAATGTATTAATGTACAATGATTAAATGGTTAAGCTGCCATATTAAAGTTATGAGCGGGAACATTTATCCAGCATAGCTAAGCAGGAACAAAGACTGTCCATTTACAGATGGCATTATTCAGTCTCTGAACTGCTCGAAGATGTTAGCGTTACAGCATTGATTGTGAGCTCTGATACTGTGCCTCACTCGAATGACCCAATAGAGTTAAGTGAGAAGGTTAAGTTAATTACTGTATCTGTGCTATACAGCTTCCACATGATTACTGCTGAGAAAGATAGTGATTCTTCTTGCTTTAATTAAGCAAAAGAGAATGAAAAGATATAATTGCTTTTTATAATAATCCTGTCCTATATCACTATCAACAAGCGTCATGTGTTTTTTCTACAACTTCGTTGCACGAATTCCTAGCAGCAAAATTTAAACAGTAGAATGTAGAAGTAAATTATTTAAATCCCTTTCCTAGAACACAGTGTCAGCTAAAGAATTAAATAGTTAATAGCTGTACTAATACTTTTGTAGCACCAAAGGGCCTGTGACAGTAAATTGTGTACCAGATACGACAAATCCATATTTGACAGTAAAAGAGCATCTGCTGTATTTTATATTTATATTGCATGATCAAAAGTATATATTTTAACAAACGGTTTAATTTTGCTTCTAGTCATATACTGAAGTGCAGTACGGTGGCTTTAATATTGTTTTGTGAATAAGAGCTTTAACAGTGTTCTATTTTAAATTCACCCATTAGTTGTCAAAAATTGTTGCCTTTGGTTTGAAGGTGAAAGGGAGTTGGAAAGGGTTCAGAAAAAAACCCAAGCAATCTCTCTTAGGATAATACTCTTTCTTCTTCTTCTTCTTCTTCTTCTTCTTCTTCTAGTCATGTATATAATAAAATTTATGTGTATTGTGAGGTATGCGAAAGGAGTTTTACACTGAAAATGATGAATACAGATGAAAGCTGACAGTGAGAGAGGGGGAGAGATGGTAGGTAGGTTTTAGTCCTTCACGCGTTAAGCCCTGACTCTGTGAATCATTCTCCGTAGGTAATTCCGTGTCTCTGTGTTGGGCTCTGCTAACTCTCACAAGTTTACTAAGGTCTGCCCACACAGACCAGATTATTTTACCATATCTTTGCTTATGTAAGTAACATCACAACAACTGCTTCAGGTTCTTACCGTTGTCCTAAATACTGCCTTCCAAGCAGAAAGGGAACACATGCTGCCTTTCACTGTTGTTGGGTTATACAGGTGCTAAGCTGTTGGTGGTTACTATGTAAATAGATTTGCTGCAGACTTCTGTTTTCTTGTTGTGTTTTATTTTTTAAAAACAATTGCAATGTCTCCAGTTGATTGTAACAGGAATTCTAGTAAAGATTGTTAGACTAAAAATAGCTGAGTGCCTGTTTTCTAACTTTTTTTTTCTACTTGTAGGAAAGGAAAGCTTATTATTCCTTGTCTTCTAAATAGGCATGACTTTAACACACTTGAACAAAAAAAAAAATAATTTGAAAAAAGAAGTTCCATGCTGCATATATAAATTTTAAGCAAAGTAATTGGTAGTCCAGGGCAAGACATATTTTCTTTACTTAGTACTTTGATTATATTTTAATATTATTCTTTTATTCACAATAGCAAAGTTTTATCTCCTTAGCAATGATTTGTTTGCAAATAGGATGCATTGAGATTAAAATTGGCGATGGAGACTTTAAAAGCTGTTTGGTTCCCTGTCTGCCTACGGACAATCTCCTCCTATTTTGCAGCTGCACAGAATTAATTGGATAGTGTTTCATTTCTATGGAATACTTGTATGTAATGGTATGCAGTTCCAACCATACATTTTTTTTCTCTATAATTCTAATTTCTTCTTCCTGATAAAAACACCTCCTTGAAACAATGAGGTCTTAGTATCCTAAGTAAGAGGAAAAACCAACTATGTCCAGTGTTTGTGGTATTCTTTTTTTGATAGCAAGTGTGTTTAGAGGCTTATTGTGTGTTTATTAAAACACTGTGAAACTGCTGGTGCAGAACCTGTATTTGAATGGAGAGAATCTTGTGCGTAGGGATCCACAGCTGCCACACAAGGAGATCAAATGCAGAACGTGGGAGAGGTATTCCTAATTGTCAAACTATAACATTTATAAATAATTTCAAAATGGTTAAGGTTCTTGTTCGGAAGGAAAGCACTAGGACTGGGACATAAGTACAGTATAAAGTTACCTGCAGCCTGTTTTAAGAAATTGTTTTGATTTTTGTCTCTGGTTGGTTCCATGAATTTGAAAACCTCAGTCAGTCAGACAATTTCTTCCATTACCTGCCTACTGGTCCCTGCACTCTCATTCTCAGAAAAGAAAACTGAAATAACTAATCGCCTTTAATTTACAGATATACTAAAGGATGTGCTAACAAAGGATATATTTGGCTCACTCAATACTATTAAGGATTGGATAGGTTGACAGAGAAGATTCTGAAAAATTGGGTTGGTTTTTTTTTTTTGCTTGGGGGTCACTGTATTCATTTGTTCCGTGGGTGAACTGAGGATTTCCAGCTCTTTGGCAGTCAACCTGATGTCTTTTGTCAGCTCTGTAGTCCATTTTTAAAAGGTTCTTGACATTTATTGCAAACAGATGCAATGACACTTGGAACATTTTCCCCTAGTTCTTTTGTCTTAATAAACATATTCTTCATCTAGAAAGCAGAATCTCTTCTTCCCACTCGAGTGTTATAGTTTGTATTGGTGGTGGGAAAGTAAAGCAATTGTGTAGAAAATGAAAAGGCATTTTGTGAGAAAGAATGCTTTGGAAAGTACTGAGTTCTCCATGTACGCTATATATATTTTGAAATTCAAAGAACCACCCAGCTTTTGAGTTCCTAATAACTTTTTCTTCAGATGACATATGCACAGATACAGAAAAGAGACATCACGTGTTTCATAATGATATCTGCTCTCATGCTGTTTGATTGCATAGACAATTTGACAGTGGTGGACATTGCTTGTGCTTAATTCTTCTTAAAAACATTTCTAACATTTAATGTCTCATAGGAAGATAAATGAACGGGACAATTTTGGTCTGCATGACAACTGAGCAACCATCACTTCAGAACAGTTACGTAGAATCATAGAATGGTTTGGGTTGGAAGGGGCGTTAGAGATCATCTATTTCCAACCCCCCTGCCATGGGCAGGGACACCTTCTGCTAGACCAGGTTTGCTTAAAGCCCCATTTAACCTAGCCTTGAACACTTCCAGTGATGGGCATCCACAACTTCCCTGGACAATCTGTTCCAGTGCCTCAGCACCGTCATGATGAACTTCTTCCTTAAATCTGATCTAAATCTACTGTCTTTCAGTTTAAAGCCATTACCCCTTGTCCTATCACTACATGTCCTTGTAAAAAGTCCCTCTCCAGCTTTCTTGTAGGCCTCCTTTAGGTACTGGAAGGCTGCAATAAGGTGTCCCTGGAACCTTCTCTTCTCCAGGCTGAACAACCCCAACTCTCTCAGCCTGTCTTCTTAGGAGAGGCACTCCAGCCCCCTGATCATCTTTGTGGCCCTCCTCTGGACTCACTCCATCAGGTCCATGTCCTTCTTCTGGTGGGGCCCCAGAGCTGAATGCTGCACTCCAGGTAGGCTCTCACAAGAGCAGAGGGGGAGAATCACCTCCTTTCACCTACTGGTTACACTTCTTTTGATGCAGCCCAGGATATGGTTGGCTTTCTGGGCTGCAGGCACACATTGCCGGGTCATGTTTGAGCTTCTCATCAATGAACACCCCCAAGTCCTTCTCCTCAGGGCTGCTTTCAATCCATTCTCTGCCCACCTTATATTTGTGTCTGGGATTGCCCTGACCCATGTGCAGGACCTTGCCCCTGGCCTTGTTGAACTTCATGAGATTCACATGGGCCCAGCACTTAAGACTGTCAAGGTCCCTCTGGATGGCATCCCTTCCCTCCAGTGTGTTGATGTTCCACATATCTTGGTGTCATCAGCAAAGTTGCTGAGGGTGCCCTTACTCCCACTGTCCATGTTGCCAACAAAGATGTTGAACAGCACTGGTCCCAATACTGACTCCTGAGGAACACCACTCATCACTGGTCTCCACTTGGACGTTGAGTCATTCACTGCGATTCTTTGGGGGTGGCCATCCAGCCAATTCCTTATCCACCAAGTGGTCCATCTGTCAAATCCATGTCTGTCCAATTTAGAGACAAGGCTGTCGTGCAGGACAGTGTCAAATGCTTTGCACAAGTCCAGGTAGATGACGTCAGCTGCTCTTCCCTTATCTTCCCACACTGTAACCCCATTGTAAAAGGCCACCACATTTGTCAGGCACAATTTGCCCTTAGTGAAGCCACGTTGGCTGTCACCAGTCACCTCCTTATTTCCTATGTGCCTTAGCATAATTTCCAGGAGGATCTGCTCCATGGCCTTTCCAGGCACAGAGGTGACAGTGACCAGCCTGTAGTTCCCCGCATCTTCCTTTTTTCCCTTTCTAAAAATTGGGGTTATTTTTCCCCATTTCCAGTCAGTGGGAACCTCACTGGACTGCCACAGCTTCTCAAATATGACGGACAGTGGTTTAACAACTTCATCTGCCAGTTCCCTCAGGACTCACCAATGCATCTCATCATGTCCCATGGACTTGTGCACCTTCATGTTCCTTAGATGGTCTTGAACCTGACCTTTTCCTACAGTGGGCAGTTCTTCATTCTCCCAGTCCCTGTCTTTGCCTTCTGTGACTTAGGCGGTGTGGCTTGAGCACTTGCTGGTGAAGGCTGAGGCAAAAAAGTCATTGAGTACCTCAGCCTTCTTCATATCCCAGGTAACCAGGTCTCCTGTCTCCTTTTAGAGAGGGCTCACACTGTCCCTAGTCTTATTTTTTTCAGCGACATACCTATAGAAGCTTTTCTTGTTGCCCTTGACATCCCTGGCCAGGTTTAATTCCATCAGGGATTTAGCTTTCCTACCCTGATCCCTGGCTGCTCGGACAGCTTCTCATGTAGCGAGATGGGAGATGTGGAGAGTCGGGCAATTACATGTAGTGTAATACAGCAGAGCTAACAGCTGTGAGTAAGCATAGCCCATATAACATATGATGGGTTAGCTTTGTGTAATAATAATGATATTCTCTAGTTATGTGCTTCTTAATGTATCAAGATGTTTACATACTTCAGCTGAGGTGGTGCTTATTTCATTAAGTCACATTGAGGAAAAGCAGCTTGAAAAGTTGCTTTCATATGTCAAAGTAATGATAAAATGAGTTTGAGGCCTTTATGATCAAGAACATTTTCTGCCTCTTTTTAATGATATAGAATAGTAATGACCTGCAGTTTCATTTATTCTTGGAAAAAGTATAATTGCAAAAATTAACTTGTCATACACCACAGCTCAGCAAAGTTACTTTCCTATAAGTCTGTGGTCACAGTATGTTTTTTTGCAATTCAGCATCTGGCTCTGTGGGGTACTGATGGCTTCTATGAAGAAAAGTACCAGGGTGAGCAATTAAATGTAAAATGACAGCATAAAATATGATCATTACGGTTATACAAAAGACACATTTATGAATTTTGCAGATAACTGTCATTTTTTCTACTCATATTTGCTCTTTCTTTGTTAGCTTAATATTTCTTGTGCAATTCATTTTTTTCTTCTAAAAGGTGAACAATGCCTTTTTAATTATCCTGACACTTGTTTGTGTCTTTCTTATTTGTCACATTTGAAGGCTAATGATACCTCTTTCACTTTGTTCTGACACTATACTTTCAACTTTATTTCAAAATCAAGGACTTTTTTTTTTTTTTTGAATTAACACAATGGTTCCATGATGAGGCTAGAATTTCTTATGGAAATCGGTTTGTGTTGTGTTGATCGGATAACGTGCTGCACCTGAAAGAAAGATTATCTGTGTTCAATTCTCAGGGGCTACCAGGCAATGTTTTGAAGTGTGCTTTCTGAATTTAGCTCGTGTTTTGTCATTGAAGAGAGAAGATTGGTCTTGATAGAAGTTATTTTAGCCATATTAAGTATGAAAAATACCGTATAGATCTTTCTGTGTGTTTTCTTTGCAAATGTCTGTTTCCATACTAGAATAATAATCCTGTTCTTTCTGTAGTTGTTCACATATTTGCCATCTTGGGTGGGAGGGTGGATCTTCTTCATCTAATATACATATTACATATATATGTGATGGCATAGGATGCTGAAAATGATTGTACTTCTTACCAATATTAGTTGGATATATTGAAAGAAAGAAAAGAAAACCACCCAGGACCACAAAAACCTAACATTACAGAGAATCCTAGTAATGCAAATGAACCCATGATATTCCTGTTCTAATGCTCTCACTCTTTCTTCAAAAGCGCTTGCTGGTTTCTACTGCTGCCACAAAGGACACTGCAGCAATACACACCTTTATCTGCAGTTTCCAAAACCTTGTCAGCCAGTGAGGGACAGTGGTAGGAAAGCTCTGCCCTCTTCTCTCCTGGAGAAGTCCTAACTTGCTTCCAAAACTGCACTGAGGATGGCAGTCATCAGGATTGCTGGGCGACACCTCTGGGAGGATGTCTGTTTACCATGTTACTTAAAAAACAAATGAACAAACAAAAAAACCACTCCTAATGACTAATTATTTACATTTGTTATCTCTAAAAAGCTAGGTGCTCTTTCCTTCCTTTTTTCCCCCATAGTAGCTTTTCTTAAGTGCATGTAATGCCCTGGAGAGCATGTGCCTGGTAAAATGACCAAATGCTATTTAAACATCTGAACAGGGGAGGCAATGTTTGTCTTGGAAGCCCCTCTGTCTCGCCAGCTGCCTTTGACAGGGAGGATTAACGGAGACCCCCAGTGTTTGGGAGCGGGGGGCGGTGGGGTTTGGGGTGGGGGTGGCTGGGCTGCAGGTCAGGCCTTCACCTGGGGAAGGTCCCTCCACCACCACAGGTCAGGAGGAGGCAGAATCCCATTACGTTCGATGGGAAATGTGAGATGCTTTAAGCAGCCCTCCCCTCAATTAAATTGATGGCCCAGTAACCTGGCATTGATTCCCTGGTGATAAGGGAGATGACCCCACTTAAGACTGTGGAAAAAAATGATAGGAGTAGAGAGTATAGTTCTCAGTCAGCATTATGCATATAAATAGATAGTACACAGAATTTAAAGGGCTAGGTAACTCAAACTGGAAATACTTCACTGAGACCTTCCGCTTTACAAAAACTCTTCAAAGTTGACTGGCTTTTAAGTAGCAATTTGAGATGGAGATTTAAGAATCTTGGCACATTTCTATTTAGAGCACCTATTGTGTAATCTCCACAGTCTCATAGTTTAGAGGAAGGTTTGTGATAAAAAGAATTGGAAATTAAAAGGGATAATATCTGTGGCAGACAGTCTCGAGAGGATTCAGTATCTCTCAAGCAAATATGACTGCAATATAAGCTTCTCAACTGAGAGTGCTATTAGGGACAAATAAGAGCTAATTTTTTACAGTATATGTCTCTGGGAATATGAAATGGATAACAGGTGAAGAGTCAGAATTAATTAAGAGAGAGAGAGAGAGGGAGAGGAAGAAGAGCCAGCTATCCTAGTATAGTTTAAAATCTGAAATGCCACGGAAACCTCGGATTGTTCTGGTACAGACTGTGCCATCAGGAGGAAGATGTGGGATTGCTGTAGCCAGGTAACCCTCATAAGTTTGTAAAACTTGGCTGGAATGTGCAAGCCTGTTTTCATTACAGGGTGGGTTTAGGTATTCAGGTTGAGGTAGATTAAAAGTCCTTAGGAAAACTTGTTGCCCCCAAAAGAACAAAGAAGATGCCAGAAACAGTCTTTGATTTGAATTGCACAAGTTGAGCACCATATACCTTGTTAATTCATGTCTTTTAGGCTGTGTCCGTATCATGCAATATAGAGCTGCGTGGAGGAACCTTAGTCAGTTCTGTTCCTTGATGTTCCGCTGTGCCTAACACACCTTGTTCCTCCATACAGCTAATTTCCCTAGCAGAATACCTTTGTAATGCACCTGTACTGCTTCCCGCACCAAACCTTTCTCTGGGTTTGCAAATTGGCTGAATGCAAAACATTATATTATGCCATGCAGACCTACTCAGAATTATTTAAGTGTTCCGATGACTACAACATTTACTGCCATCAAATATATATGCTGTTTCTAATTATTACTATGAGGATGTATTTAAGAGGTGGAACTGTTAGGTAAGCACCATACAACCATGTAATAGCTGCCTGAATGTTCGGCTGAGGTCTGATAAACCCATGGAGGAGGCAGTTGCTGGAAGAAAATTGTTCCCCAGCTTCCAAATTATTGGTGAGCTGTTGCATAAAGTGGGGCTTAGAGTGGTTGCTATGTAAAAAGAAGCTGTCCATAGTCATATCAAGCAACAACTGAAAGAAACCCCAGAGAAAAACTCATAAAAAGGGACAAAAAAGTTTTCCTGTGATGGAAGGACTGGATTTTGTGCTAATCTGAACTTGAACAATATTGGTATGTAATACTACACTATGTTTTCTCAACTGCTTTCTTGTTCTTCACTGTCTTAGCTTTTATTAGGAAAAAATAAATTGTTAGCTTTTATGGTGCCTCAGAAGTATTAAACAAGTGTAACCGATACAGGGATGTCTACAGAAGTGCCTTTAGCGCAGTAGATTTGAAAGGTGTGAACTTGTCTGTTCGTCTCTGTGAGGTGTTAATTCAGATGCCCAATGATGATGGTTTAAATGTCAATATTGTTAACTACTCTGTTATTCATGGGCAGAAAGGAGAGAGAGGAAAGACTCGTCTGCACAATTAACTGAACTGATATCTTTTTTTGGTTCCACAAAAAACTGGCAGTTGGGAGATAGTGCTGTCTCCTATACTTTCTTTCCACATTCCAGGGAGAGTGCAGCATAAGCAGCCTTGCAAGGTCCATCAGCGTATGTGATTTTCTGACAGGCGTCATCTGTTAACAGCAACATTATCTACTCAGAGCAATGGTTTACTTAGGTGACTTGCAAAATAAGCTCTGCCTGTCTGGTGGCTTTGCAAAGAGACTTCTGAAAAATTACCTTCTCTGTCATCATCCCTTTTCAACACAGGTGCCAGTTCCTAAAAAGATGAAACCACAAAAGAATACATTTAGAGCACACATTTTATTTCAGTTTGGCTTTAGTTTATTCATGTCCATTAAGTCCAACATGGTTCTGGCTAAACACACAGAGGCTCGCTTCATTTTTTTGCTTAGGAACTTCCCTCCTTCAGAGTGCATGTTGTTGAGTAGGTGTAATGGACCTCGTAATTTAACTTTCAGAAGGCAAGAATATTGCGTGTACTGCCTTTTTATATCATTATAGAGAAGTTAAATGCTTTCTGGAAGTCTCTCACTTTTCATTTTCTGTTTTCAAAGACTTGTACTGTCCGAGAGAAAATAAACATTAAAGACAGTGGCTGCCTCTGTATCTCTTGCACAAATGAGAAAGGCATAATCCCAAGGTTTTCAGTGTTGTATATAAAAGGAGAATTTCTGTACTGCATACAGAATATATCAGCTTAGGAGAATGTGACCATAATGAGGAAAGAAAATCAAAGAAGTCACAAAGTTCAAAGAGTGAAAACCACGTGCCTAAATAGTGCTGTTAATGTCTTGCGTTTTTTCATCTGCCATATCACCTACCAGCTACCTGAAACGTGGGGCTCTGAAAGAATGTTAATATTTGAAATGTTTTGTTAGTACTAATATAAGTAAATAGGGGAAAGGAAGATGTGGTGTTGTTTTTAAAGGTTTTGATTAAGTTAACAAACATGCCTTTGGACAAAGATCTCCCAGTCTTGAATTATTTAATTGCCAGCATGGCAGTGGCACCATTCAGTTTTGTGATTTGAAGCTTTCCTCTTTTTTTAGAATACTCACTATGGGTGAAAAGGAGTGAAAGACGAAAATCTTTTGTTTTCCATTTGGTTAATGAGGGAAAAATAAATATTGCTTATGGCTATGGAACGTACCTTGTCTTTAAGGTCTCTGTTTAGTGTTAGAACAGCTTTTTAAAAGAAAAGTTCTTTTTAAAAGAACTCAGCTGATGATCTGTTTGTATATCTGCTTTAGATTATCAGTTTTGTTTGCTGTGGTTGCACCTGCATTATAGACAGGCAGAAGGCACAGCCTCTGCCACAAGAAGCCTGCATTTAACAGACACACGAATTAGGTTCCAAGATTAACCTGTGCCCCTAAAACAGGTTACAGCCTTTACAAATTAGTGTCCTGGACCGCTGCCAAAGCACACTGGTGATTGGCTCTTGTGTACCTAAGCTCCCATAGCTAAGAATGGTGGACAACCCCTATTTTATTGGAGATACTAATTTAATGTACTGATCACAGATAGCTAATTCCAGTTATTGCCAAAGAAGATGACGATGTTGTGAATGTAGCCTAGCTGTAGATGAACAATGATAATGGAGGATAGTGCAAAATGCCAACTGTCTTGTCTGTTTTGCACATGGTAATGGTGTCTGGTACAGTGGTGTTTCATTAAGAAAGATGGCCTTGTGGTCTGATCCTACTTCTAGTGCGCAGGCTAAGGGCGTCTGCTCGTTATTGAAGCACTAAATGCAACTCCATCTTCTTAACATTCAGTGTAGCAGGGATATGAAGGTTTACAGGGCTTTATGTGAAATTGAGAACTAATTCTGGGTAAATCCAATATGTGATTGGATATTTTAATTTCTCTGCCTCACAAATGAAAGAAATGAAAATATTAAACTAGAATGGCATGATATTTTAATGATATGGAATATATGTATGAGAAAAGTGTTTGGAGGCCTCAAAATCAAAGCGTATAGTTCTGGTTGCTTTTACAATTATAAAGCCGGGCAAGTTCCTAACTCACAGAATTTATGTTCTGAGAAAGACAGGAATATAGTAGACCAAATTTTTATAGCGCAGCCCTGTAGTTATAGAAATTGCTCCTTTCTTTTGATAGATGTCGCCACTATTCTTTATCATCTAGTATGTATATATAACGTGATAAAGTGTTATAAACATACCTGGCCTACCTGTTTCTAAGTAATTTGGAATTAAATTTTCTGGGTTTTGATACCCACATTTAAATTTAATGCAGGTATCTGTTTTACATAGACTTCTTTTAAATATTAAAAAAAAAAAATAATAATAACAATCTGAAATAATTGGTTTCCTCATTAAAGCTGAAAATAAGTCTGAAACATACTGGAAGTTTTGTAGCTGTAGGGTAAGATGCATACGGGCAGTGCAGTGGGTTGTGATTTCAAAGACAATCTCACTTTTGGAGTTTCCTAAGCACTAGGTGCTTGACTTTACAGCCTTAGTAGTGTCATTTAATATCCTTTTTGGTTTAAAATTGTACAGTATTTATGTAATATATCCTTACAGAATAATAGGTTCTAATGGCAAGTGGTCAATTTTTCTGAGTATTCTCCATAGCAGTGTGTGTTGGCACAGTCAATGTTTCTGTTGTTGTAACAGTGGCTGCATAAGGAATCGTGCAAAAAACGTTCAGCTGAAGGCCTTGAAGAGCCAACGTATGCCTTCAGTCTTAGTAAGAGTGTCCATGTGGGGTGATGGGGTTGCAGCACCGCGGTGCTGCTGTACCTTTGGGATGGAAGTGTAAGCTGCTGCTTGTGTAATGGGGAACGTGGTAGTGCTCTCATGGTTGGTGACGCTGTAAAGACCAGACAGGCAGTGGTCCGGTATAGAAAATATAGGTTGGGTTGGTTGTTTTTTTTCTTCCACAGGTTATGTCATAATCCTTAGCTGTGCTTTGTATTTCAGATTTATGTTCTTACTCCAGGATCTCACGTCTTAGCAAAACACATACCACTGCAGTGCATGCAACTAAGTGGTCTTTTTGACTAGGAGGGATTTAGATTCAACAGTGGGTTTAACTTCAGGCCAGTCAGGTAAAACACATGCTAAAAGAAAGGAGGGAGCTTGTTAGGCACACAGGAATGGGAACAGCATGGAGTTACAAATAAACTGCCATTGGCTTGTTTAAGGATGGAGGCATCTGTCAACCAGTCTTCTGTCTGAAAGCCCTGAGAAATCATACAAAATAAAGTGTCCCTCGTTAACTTGATTTATGCTCTTTCTGTGAAAGATGTGTTTTCCTTGTTTGCGTGAGACAGAATTATCTGATTTCCTCTATGCATAATTCGAATATTATAAAATTATGTATCTTATTTAGGATAAAACAAACCTCCTCCAATTAATAAACCTGAGAATAGGTCAACTCCAAAGACAGCAACATAAAACACCCACAAGTGGCCATTAAATATTTATGGAGCGAGCATTTGTTAGAATTATCAATGGATATCATAGATTTGAAAGGCTGTATCCCCATGAATAAACGATGATATTAAGCATTTTTAACCACTTTGTAATAAAGGATACATTTAAACTAGACTTCTGATACTATCTGTATAGTGGTCGTTGAAAATGGCAGGCTTCAGAGTGTCAGAGCTGTACAGTGTGGTCTGTCTGATTAGGATAGTGCCAATGTAGGAGTATCATAAAAAGAAGGAAAAACGGGCTAATGTTTTTTCAACAACAGAAAAGAAATGAGTAGCGGGAATGAACACTTGTGGGAGGTAACAGCCTGGCTCCAGCTAAAACATGAGGCATTTCTGTCATTTCTTTGGATTGTTTGGACTTCAAATCTTTGGATTTCACTTCCAAGACAGGTTCTGTGCATTGTCTTCCTTTTAAGGCTATTATTTGTAGCCTGGAACCTCATAAAAATCAGACATGGCATGAAAATAGTATAAAACAAAACCTGCATCTTCTAAAGCAGCAACCTGTTACAACCAGTCTTTAAAGAACTGTGAAACTTAAGCTGATCTGAGCTTGTGTGGTCACCAACATTTGGTGCTGTCCTAGCCACACGGTCACAATCCCTGGCTGCCTCTTGTCAAATGTGGCCAGAAAACTGCAAGGTAAGCTGGAGGAGCTCGGCATTAGTTTTTTAGGCTAAAAGGAAATTAGCCTCTGGTCAGATCAGCAAGCTAATCCTGGTGACTGGGTGGCCAAATGAGCAGCTTTGCGGCTGCGGGGAGGGTGGAGAGTGTGTGGGGAAGGGGCAGCACAGCACTGAGTGTCCTGTGAAACACCAGGCTTACTGCAGGGGCTGCCTTCCGGAGCTCAGGTTCCCAATTGGAGAGTACGGTTGTATTAGCAGCGGCGCTGAGAAATAGTTGGGTTGGTTTCAGGCTTGCACCAATAACAAAAGTAAGACTCTTGTTTGCTTTGTAAT
The DNA here is from genome assembly GCF_949628215.1 of Phalacrocorax aristotelis. Classification (NCBI taxonomy): domain Eukaryota; kingdom Metazoa; phylum Chordata; class Aves; order Suliformes; family Phalacrocoracidae; genus Phalacrocorax; species Phalacrocorax aristotelis. Next base: position 104,170,303 of record NC_134277.1, on the reverse strand, counting down.
GTTCTGTCTTTAAAATCCTGGTGCCTGGTGGAACAGTAACTGTAGACTTGTCCTCCCTGGTGTAAAGCACCATTCTGTCACCGCTAATGAGGCGCGTCCAGGGCTTAGGAAGCAGGGCATGGATGTGCTTCTAAATATTTTCACCATTGTTGCTATGGAATGGCTCCGCTAGTTTGAACATTGTGCAGTGCCTGTATACGTGTGTGTATACGTGTGTGTATATATGTGTGTGTGTTCATATTATAAAGTAATATTAAAATGGCCAAATTTCCATCACTTTTTTAAATTAAGCAGTTTGACAAATAAAATACCCCCAACCTATTCTGACATTTAGAAGTGCACATTTTTTTTCCTCTATTTAAAAAGGAGAAATAGTTGCTGTATTGTCTTCTACAGCTCCTGAAAGAGTAGAAGCTTTGGAAAGGGGTGGCTTCATTTTTAGATTCTTTCCATCTCATGTCTGATTTCTGAGTGCAGCAAGCGTACCACCTTCATTTTAGTTGGTGGTGTGTGCTCATTCTTTTTCATGATCACGCTCTGGTTTTGATGTCCCACTTACAGCTCCCTTCCCCCCCCCCCCCCCCTTTTTCCTTCTTTTTTTTTCTTCTTAAATGTCTATTCTTGTAAACTGTTTCTTTGCTTTGTCTGTTAATGGTGTATAAGCTGTATAAGCTCAGCGTTGATTGCAAATAGACCTTTATAACTTGTAGCGGAAGTGCTAAGCGAGATCATATTTTCTCTTATTCTTTGGAAACAATGGTATATACTATCTAATATTTTATCAGTTCTGGAAAAAAATGCTAAGCTAACTGAATGCTGAAGAATGTTGTTAACAGGGGAAAAAATAGGAAAAAAGTATTAAAGTCTTTGTGTCCCTGTAGAATATTTTGTGTTTAGTCTAGTAAGATTGAATACCTAAAAGAAGTTCCTATTTTAAAATCTGTGTGTCAACGTTCTTGCATTTCTATAATAGTAATTGTTGCTTGAAGTTGAGCAGCTTTTTTAAAATCGAAGTCTTACAATGGTTGTAGTTGAGGTCTTCAGCCTTTTTGCCCATATGTATAGGGATATGAAACTATTTCAGTATTCTGTATATGTTAGTAAATTTTTAGTAATACGGCATTTCAATGGTAGCAATCCCAGTGTACCACGTTCAGTTCAAACATTTGCATTAGGTGCTGTACAAATGACAGGGTAGCCTTACACCATAACATGGTAGACTTACATGCTTTAGAAAAAAATATTAAATGTATGGGACAATATGAAACTTCCTTTTCCTTTCGAAAAGGAGTGTGGGAGAATATGAACATGATTTACATCTAGCCTTCTCTTATAACTTAGTAACCCCCCTGTAACTGAATGATGTGTGTCATCTGCCAATCCTAAATAAGCACATAAATAAATAACCCGACTGCCGCACTTTGTCCTGCCCACTGATCCACCCAGGCTTGTGTTTAACGCTGATGCCTAAGGCTGCCTTATGTGAGGGTGTGAGTGTGTGTGTCTGTGTTTGTTTTAAAGAGGAAAGTATTTAAGAAATATCCAGATTTGAGAAATCTGGGGTGGGGCAGGCAACCAGCTGGGTGAGATAGTGTTAGTTTATAATCTTGTGCTATCTCTGAAAATAAACCATTCAATTTAGTTTCCTCTGCTAAATGTTCTAATAGTTCTTTAACGTCTTATGTATTTTATTGGTCCTATCATCTCTGTAGTGTTTCAGTAGTTCATTGTGCGTTATTCCTTTTATATTAAAAATAAAGTGAAAACAAACAAAAAAACCCAACCCTTCCCACCTATTGAGCTTCTCCATACATGTTTTTATGTTATTCTTGGGTCGCATTTCTAATTTTTTTGGCATTGTAGTTTAACATTTTCAATCTGTTCAATATTTAAAATGGGCAATTTTGAAATCTTTTGAATAATTAAACTGGTTCAATTTTTAATCAATTTAATTTTAAATTTATATTTAGGTTAATCTAAACATTGAACTGTTTCAAAAGTTAAACAAGATTAACTGTTAATTTGATCCAAAATTATGGTCAGCAAATAGGATTCAGGATTGATTTTGTTCCTTGCACTTCATTCTCTTCTTAGAGTTTTAAAAGTTGAGCTGCTAAAATTTTCAATTAAAATATTGGTTTTGGACTACACTATTTTTCCTAAGATATAAGAAGAAAGGTCATTTAATATCACAAAATGTGATTTTTAAATTGCAGTGGTAGAAAGGTGCCTCGTACATTATTAGCTTATTAAAATAAAAGCCTGGAACGCTGCAGTAATAGTAAATTACAAAATGTAAAAAAGCTGAAGCTTTCCTTTCAAACTAAACATTCAAAAATCTGAAACATCATGGCAACAGTAAAACACTCTGTTGCTCATGATTAAAATGTTAGGTTTTTTAATTTTGTTTCAATGTAGATATTTTCATACTAAAAAAATAGATATTCAGTCCTCAAATGCATAACCTTATCTGTTCTGTTGTTTTCCTTACTTTTTTTTTTTTAATTATTTTATATAATAATATGTACTTGAGACAAATATTTGCAGTGGAGAGTAAGAGTAAAAATGTTTCCCGCTTGCCTGGACACACTTCCAGCATTTCTGCAAGGGTTTACACCAGAAAGTTGCAAGTCCTGGCACTTGCTGAGTTAAAACAAAATGGGGAAAAAACTGTTCAGTTGAATCAAAATCAGAAAATATCTTGAAATTTAAGGAGGAACATCACTTTGGCTGAGAAAATGCGATCTTCCATCATTAACCATGTGGGATTTATGCTTGGTTAAAGACATAATAATAATAACAGCACAGAGGAAAAAGAGGTCCATCCGTGCTTTTCGAGGCTGTGCAAATCTTGTGCTAGTTTGGAAAGACACTCTTAAAAATGTCACCCCCGCGGTCCTTTCTGCCTTCCTGACAAAGAGCCAGGAGTCTAGGATTTCCACTGCTTTTTTACAGTGTGCAAAGTCACATCAGCCGTTCTCAGAGATTTTTGATGCGTGGATGTCTCCTGTCATCCCCAATCATGTTTGTACTCTTGAGCCAGGCCTATCGAAACTGAACTCTGCTGCTTTGCTGCAGGTCAGCTTTCATGGACAATTAGTGTTGTAACAGCACTTTGGTCGCAAGTTGTCGTGAGTGTTTATCATAAAGGCATCATCCTGGGGTGGATCAGCAGTGATCGGCGAGTCTTCCGCTTTCTGAAGCATCTCCTGCTCGCCTTTTCGTGGGTGCCAGTCAGGTGACGGCTCCGCAAGGCCTTCCCCGCCGCTGCCGTGCAGCCCGAGGCTCTCCGGGCGCGCTGCTTGCTTTCCCCTGCTCTCCGCTCCTCGTCTTCCCCGTCG
>NC_134277.1:104136962-104161962 GCF_949628215.1 Phalacrocorax aristotelis | reverse complement strand
AGGAGAGATGAACCTTCAGTTTAAATAGAAGGACTTTGATGCTGATCATGTGCCAGTGGACCATATACTGTTGTAGGCAATGCTACTGGCTGCTTTCTCTATCGCTACTTTCTTGTAATGCAATGCATGGCCAAGCAATATTCTCTTCTTTCTATGCTATGGGGGTTGGTTCGTTGGTTTGTTTTTTGCCAGCCACTAAAACTACCTCATATTTATCACTGATAGCATTTGGAAGGGTTGACTAGAAATTCATCTTTGTATCTGAGAATCATGGTTTCCCTCTAAGTAAGACTGAGAGACAGATGCAGACTTGCAAAATCTTTTGAGGTATACAGATGTGGAGTATCTCCAGTTCAAGGGAGAAGTAAAAAAGGGAGTAATAGGAAAATGACTTTGAGCGGACCAAGGAGGAAGAAAGGTTACTGCTAAGTTAAATTAGTATATTAGAAGTACGGAACGTAGATAAGACTTCAAAAAACAACTAGGAACCTTGTCACTGTTTTTCTCTTTTTTGTTGTTGGTTTTTTCCCCTCTTCATCTCTGTTCCTTTTTCCTTGAAAGAGAGAGTAAGATGGGCCTTTTTAAATATAGAACACTTGAAATATCCTTATGTTTAAATAGCACTGGAGCAAGCAGTGGTTAAATCTGAGGAGGGTGGGTCATGTCCTTTTAGACCTCCTTCTCCAGGAACATGCATGGCTTGACTAAGATTTTATGAGCTCTGGTACAGTTAAAGGGAAAGGAAGGGAGAAGGATACTGTGTTTCTAAAACAATATTTAGCACCTTTCATAGAAAGAAACCCCATGAAGCTCGGTGACTTCTGAAATATTCTGCCACTGTAAGCATGAACCTCTGTCACTGAGGTCGATAATGGGTTTGACTGTTTCTTTACTATGGGCTAAATTCCAGGCTGTGTTGTTACTTTATACTGCACTCCATTTCTTGTCCTTGTTGTTATGCTCATTTCTGCCAGAAATAGAATGCAGCTTGACAGCTATCACTACAAGTGCCTGTGGACATCATATACAAGCCAAATGCTAGATGGTGATAAATATGTTATGATTAGACTTTGGTATCTAGATCATATGTACTACAGTGAAACCAACGCTTGTTCGCTCTTTTCTTCAGAGGAAGTAAGTTTGCATTAATTTAGAGGTACATTGGAAACAAAAATATGAAATAATCTAAAATCTTTTAAAAATTAATATTTTCAGCTTAATTGGACTTGTTGCTGGGATGAAAGACATCCTTTTTGAGTCTTTTATAATCCTATTTTTAGTGGTGCAACTACAGAAAGGTAAGAAGAAATGCTCTGTTCCTGCTTACCAAAGTGATAAGAAAAAACAGAATTCTTTGCAGCTGCAGATGTAAGAGCTACAGACATATGTAGCAAAATAGAAGAAGAATGCTGAGAAAGGGGATTCCATTTTAACCTGAAAAATACTGAAAAGAATTTTCTTGTTCACTTCTGTCAATGAATGCATGCTAGCCCTTCTTCCCCTTTGGCACAGACTATATGAAAAGCAAGGGCAAAGATTTGGAGGTGATGTTGGTCCTGTCTCTGCTCAAAGTTGTGTTCCGGAACAGGGAAGAGCGAGGTAGTGATGCATCCCGTTTGTAAACATCTGCTGAGGTGATCCATGGGAGAAGTTGATAGCACAACAATTGTAGCATGTTCTGACAAATGTAGGGGTTATCTGGTGCTGTAGCTAAGCACAGTGTTCCTCTTCTCTGGACTGGTGGGATTTATTAGGAAAAACGGCAGTCTTGGCTCTGAATCCCTATCTAAGAATGTTTGTCACTCGTGCTTCGTTTATACAGTGCCGTGATGAGAGAGACTTAATAGCTATGAGTGTGAAGTTTGTTATCAGCACCATATTTACTAACTTGTACCTTACCTTCCTCCATAACCCCTGATTACAGCCAGTAATATTAGGTAATTACTTTCACTAGACTTAAATGTACTTACAGTTTTACGAAATATACTAATTTTCATCAGGGCTGTTTAAACACATTCGTTAAAAAGTAGGATGTCTTTTTAGCATAAGTGACGGTAAATTCTGAATGAGTTGTCAGTACTGTTAAGATTTGTGAAGTTCTCTAATAGGTATTCAAGAAGGTAGCTTCAATGCCAGGTAATATCTGTATTCTGAAATGTTATGAAAGGGGTTTTTCATACTTCTGTTTGTGCTTGGTACAGTTCAGTTTTGATTTGCAAATTGCGTATATGTTTTTTTTGCATTGGTTTTAATTTTGAATGACTGTATCAAAATTGTTGAAGGATCCTTATTTGGAATTATTGTACTTCTGCTACTGAATTAAGATAAAGGCTTGCAATTGGTAGATCTGCCCTGTTCCCCCTCCCCAGTTCCTGTCCCCCCCCCCCCACCCAAAAAAAAAAAAAAAAAAAGGAAGAAAAGGAAAATCCATAATTTTTTTTACTCTGGACAGAGAGATGGAAATCTGGTTGTGTCCATAGGCTTTTTATGCAGTAGCCTTAGTCAGAGTGCATGAAATATGTTTGTACCTACTCATGTTTCCAAGTGGAATTTCCTAGATAGATGTACAGGAGTCTAAAGCATAATGAGATCTCAATTAAAGAGATAACAGGATGCTCTCAGTGCCCCATTGAGCCTGATCTGCTATGAGAAGTGAGAATTTCCTTCAGATAACATGTAAAAGTGGGGTTTGTAGGAGAGTGTTTAGCCCAGGATATTGTAATTGGATGCTAATTCCTTCCACATCTGTTGTCTTTTAACATCTCCTAGAGGTGCTTGTGTTATTGGAGTTCTTCCCATGAACGACTCCTTCTAGTACTGTGTAAGCAGACAGGGTCAGGTAATGGACACAAAAAAGGATACTTTACATCTAGTTACACAAAATCTCTCCTTGTGAACGTAAGTATGTTGACATTATCAGCAGACACGTGTTCATTTTGTATTGCAGGAATGTGCAAGTTCAGAGAGGCAGAAAAGTATGATAAGAAAACCTGGCATGAACAACCAGATTCCAGTGATGCATGAACACAAACACACACCAGCTCACAGATACACAAACATTCCAAGGCAAAAATAAAATACCTTCTTGGCAGATCTTATTCACACTTAATTGGCTAATTGCCCAACCTGACACTGGCACTGGCAGCATTACAGAGATAATAGTTTTTAAAGGGTGAACAATTCCTCAGCAGCGTCTCCAATATCCTTTGTATGAATATGTTTAACAGCAGGCATAGAAGTTTGGCCATTTTTTAAGATCAACATGTATTTCTGTTCAGTACATTGAAAGTTTCTTTGTGTGCTTGGAGTAAGTACAGAAGACAGAATACTTACGTTAAGCCAAATAATTTCATACGCGTATTCCTATTTTTGTAGGATCCATTTTCAAAACTTCCAGTAGTAGATGAGAAAAGAGGTCTGGGGACTTTCCAACATGACTATTTTGTATCATGGAGATTTAAATAGAAAATGTAAGGTGTTTCCCTTTTCGTTGTTACTGCTGGAATGCGGTAGAATGACCAACTAGTGATGGGTTAAGCTTACAGAAATTTATTGTTCAAGGGGCTGAATGGCTCAGGGGATTAGTAATTGGATACAAATCCTGTCACCTCCAGACTGTCTGTTCACATGCACCTCATCTTGATACCGACCACAAGTTGTTACTGTCTGATGATTTTGTGATAGCTTCTCTTTTAAAAGTTTGCTTTTTCGTACTCCAGTAAAAGCCACCATCAGAAATGGCACTGAAGTTTGTTGTCACAATGGAAAAAAAATCATGACTGAAGGGGCATGGAAAATGAACTTTAAATAATAGCAACTAGAATTAAAATTGGTGGAAAACAGAGGGATATTAAGAATTACAGACCAGTGAACTGTAAGTGCTGGGTAAATTGAAGTTATATTTTAGAATACAACTCTAAAACACAGTCATAATACCAAGGCAACACAGTGTTGCAAAGGAAAAATATTTCCAAATATTTATACGTGCAGGCAGGCTACTTCTTGTAAGGGAGTGAGCAAATATAGCTAGTCTGGATAGCCATGCATCTGTTAACAAATTCCTTTATAACAGGAGAATAAATACCTAGCTAGTTTTGTTATGGATTAGAGATTGATAAAAGAGAAACTTTTTAGATGGTTTAAGTGTGTCATACCACAAAGCATGCAATAGGCATGCTACAGCTGACCCACTACTGTTAAAAAAAAGAAAAGGAAAAAAAAAAAAAAAGGGGGAAAAATCTCTCAGACATTGTTATTTAATTGCCAGCACCATTATGAGATTGTTCTACTGAAACCATTGATTGTTCCACTGAGGCAGTTTGTCCATTTCATAATGTCTTACCCTGCACTGATCAAGCTGCGACTTTGATATTTCATTTTTAAGGGTATGAAAGGAGTCCTACAAATTATGCATTTGACAGATACGTCATCTAGTCAAAAGAAGGGAATTCCTTTTTCTTTTAAAAGCAGTTTTCTTTTTTGTTGTTGGACTCTTCAAAGGATGTGGTTGATATGTCACTGTGCTTCCCAAGGAGTTCTCTTGTTAAATTCGTTGTGCAGAAGAGAAGCGCCTGTTGAAATTGTATTGGTAGAGAAATTGGTGGCGTTTATATTTAACAGGGTTGTTCACACATTGTAGGCCCTTGTTACATGAGGTTCTGTGTGTCCTCCAGTTTGTCTGAATACGTTGAGGGCTGTACAGGCGGTGCTCAGCTTTTAGCAGAACGGAAACCTTTGTGGAATCATCATTTTTTCTGGCTCTTCAACTGCAGTTTAGGATGCACTTAAAAAATGCTAATAAAGAAGAGCTTGCATAAGTAAATTCTCAGAAATGTAGGATAATGTCTGTGCTCAGCAACGTTTTTAAGGTTCCACCTGTTGTAGGGGTCTTACGTGAAGTGCAGGGTATCCGCAGCACTGTCCCTCTTCAGGAGGAGCTAAATTGCACTGGACCATGTTAGAGGTGTTCAACTCTTGCTAGGTCAGAAATATTGTTCCAAAAACTCTATTTATGAGAAATTTAAAAACATTTCAATAAAACAAAATGAAAAAAAAAAAATCCCAGTTACTTTTTGGAGGATCCTGGGAGCTGGTATTTATTGGAAATTGTACTGTCTGTACAAAAAAGACAGTAGCTTTTTTGTTTTAGGTGGAATTTTTATATGAAACTAAATGAAGTTTAATGGCTTATAACATTGCATGAATTTGTCAAAACTGATCAGCTGGATTGCTACACAATGAATACTGAAAATGTTCTGGTTTTTAGGCTTATAATAGCCTACAGCCATTGAAAAGTCAAAATGTTATTTGATGATTTCAGAATGTTAATGAAATTATTATTAATACCACATATATTAATCTTAATGATATATGTAAATATGGGCAAATGTAAAGCTCTGTTGACACCAAAAATATTATTCTACTGCTGAAAGTAAACCCGGGGTTAAATTTCAGTGATTGAGCATAGAACAGTCTGCTCTAAATGCATCAATAAAAAAATCTATGATTAAGTTTAAAAATGTATACAAGCTCAGGAGATTTGGAGTGTTTGTTAGGACAAACAAATTTTGAAAAGGAATGGATGATTGTATTTGCTTTTAAATTAGCAGAAAATAGTAAGAGACTGCTCTGATTAAGTAAAAAAGATGTATAAATCTTTTCTTCGTTGTTATCTTGGTTTGAGATATTATCATATCTAAGAAACTTATAAGTTGGGGGGGGTTTGGACAGGGGGTAGTAGCATCATTCTCTGCTGTGGATTCATTTGGGTAATAATTTGATGTGACTGGCTTGATTTTTGTTTCTGTGCTTTCTGTTCTTTAGGTTAAAATGGTCCTTCTCTTCTAAAATGCATGTAATCCCACCCCCCATTTGTTGGTGTTAATCAAGCCATAATATGGTTTTTGTGTTTACTTTCTTTAATGCAAGGATGTGTTTTTTGTTTTTTGTTTTAGGAAGGCAGCAGATTTATGTCCAGGGAATGTAGAAATTTCTTGTCTGTAGTTGTATGTAATAAACAGTGTGATACTTTTTAATGTTAATTTCTATCTTGGATAAGCTAAAATTTGCTATTAGGATGTGATGTCTATATTGCAGTGTGAAAAAGAGAGAGAGTACTTTATTATATAGGAGAATTTCATGGCATTTTACCTGTTGAGGGCCCTGTAGAGCCAGAAGTATAGTACAGTGACTTGACTAAGTGACAGGCAGTAGCAGCCGTGGTGTCACTGTGTATTATCACCTCATGCTAGCTGGAAGCACTCCCTGAAGCCGATCTAGGTTGTATAGTCCTAGATGAGGTCTTCATGGGTGCTGACCATAAAAAGTTCATCAAAGTAATGAGGCGAGGCGAGAGCTTGGCGCTCATGGGCAGAGCTCAGCACCAAGGAGTGTGAACCGGCTCCAGCTGTGACAATAAAACAGCAGGTGGCTGCTGTCATTAGGGGTGGCAGATGAGGCAGGGGACTAACATTCAGCCCACAAAACTCTCATTTGTTAGCCATCGCCACTGTACCATGCAAAATAGCTTCCATCTCAGTCAATTTTACTTTGCAAAATATTACACAGTCGCCATAAGAAAATTAGAGCCTTGGGTTTACAGGTTCCTTGGATCTTATTATCAGAAAGCTCTGAACTGTCAGGTTATGTGGAGAATTGGACTTTTTTCTCCCCTGAACAGTTTGAGGATCTTTACAGTAATTTTATAATAGGGCATTTCTACCCAGGCATGTGTTTATCGGTTAATACTTTGGACTATTTTGTTTGTAACTCTTTACAAAATCAATTCAATCAATCCATTCAACTATGTGTTGCACATAATATTGCCTACTATTCAGTACTATGAAAGTTGCATACTGATCAGACTATTTCTGTCTCCAGGTCTGTCCAGGGACAGACATTTCATGTCATAAATCATGGTTTTGGGGGTTCTGCTAATCTGAGAGATTGTAAAAAGACGTAACAGCACTTTGATTTTTTTGTTTGCTTATTTCCATTTAAACAAACGAGAAAGCGTGTTGTATTTATTTAATCTTTACAAAGAATAATTTAAACTGCCTAAAATTTGAGGCCTTTCTTGCCTGAAAACTGTCCCAGGACGACTCAGCCCTCTGATGGGTAAAGTGCAGCGAGTCCTGTGGCACGTGGGACTTGTGAGTCAAACAGTGGGGAGCTGTCTTTGCTCCAAATTGAGCGCCATTTCACGTTACAAAGCTAAGCAGAGAGTAGCATGTCGGTGGTTACATGCTCTGTTCCATAGCTGTGAGCAACCTCTGGGACATACAGTGTTTTCAGGTGGTCATTTGGACACATAAGTGTTTTTGTGTACACATGCCTCAGTTATGAAAGTATTTATTAAATTTCAGTGTATTCTTAGAGAGGAATACATTAATGAAAATCAAAATGTGACGCAATACTGAATACAGTGGAGGAGTACCACATGTGTTGGCACCTGTGTTGCTGTCAGGTTCCCCTCTTACCAAAAGTGGATATGTGGGAACCCATCATTTCATGCTAGCACTTGAGAGAAGGCTTTATGGGGGTGTGGTTGCAATGGCAGGAAGGATCAGAAAAAGAAAAGCCCTGTAATTGAAGCTTCATTTCAGAAAGACATTGAGACTGAAAAGAATGTTTTCTTTTAAGAAAACATGGTTTATGTCTCTTTATTAGGACCAGTTTGTCACTTTGTATATAAAAACAGAAGTCCTGTAATTTATCCAGTTAGTTACGTACCTCAGAAGCTTGGTTGGCAAGCTCAGAAAAAGCCGAGTTCCTTTTATTGCGTCATTTCAGGTAATTTATCAATTCTCCTTTCTTTTTTAGATAACATGCTACCAGCCTTTGTTTGCAACAAAACTGATTTCTCCTTTACGTGTTTGTTCATATGTACGCTCAATATGTATATGTAAGTATATCTAAGCCCTTGAGATCACGGATGGTTTTTTTTCTTAATTCCGTTGGGTACCTGTCTAGTTCCCATCTCTCTCATGCTTGATTTGTGGCCAGAAATGGTCAGAGTTAATCTCAAATGCTGGCTGGGATTGGAATATTCTTTGCCAGAGAATATTTTCTGCTGTGTCACAGATATCATCTTTGATGACTGTACTGATTTGTTTGATCTATATTCCTTTGGTTTACCCAGACTGATAACAACCTTCATACCTAGTGCATGCAACATCCATGCTGGACTGCAGGAATGGCGCTTTTTTTTTTGGTGCAAAACATTCTAAATTCAGTGGGGTTTTTTATTGCCTTTATTGCTTCAATAAGAATTATATCTCAGGTGACTAGTATATTAATCCCTGTGGTCCTGGCTTTGGACTTCTGTATCTGAAGTGAGTCCTGCCGGACATCAAAGACAAACCTAAGAAATACCAGACTTTGCACTTAGCAGGTTTAGTGACCAGTAATTCTCCTGCTAAGTCTGTGGTTGAAGTGGTGAAAGGTGTTACCATGTGCTCACGGGGCAAACTGTTACCACCTGGAATTCTCATTTGGATAGACTTCCATGCTGCTCTTAATATCATCTGCACACTCTACATTCAGTTGCATAATCTGAGAGAGTTTTGTAGGTCTGTAGTGCTTGCAGAGTGTGTAAGAGTCTTTCTGGTCTGCATATCATGGTTTCTTCTATCAGTCCCTGTTACTTCCTTCATCCAATCTCCTCCCCCTTCAGTGGTAGGAGGAGAAAGTTGTTGCAGCTCTCAACTTCTGGGGACAGTTGGGGATGGCTGTGATGGGAGTAGCTGGAGAGACTGAGACGCCACATGGGACTGAAAAGTCCAAGCTTTTATTTATGCTCAACTACGAATGAAGATGTCTTTTAAAAAATCAAACATTAATCAAACATACCAGCCAAGTGTTAGGCATACCATACAGTTCGTCTGATGCCACAGTGTTTGGTGGTTCTTAGTCTCTGAGGTAGCAATGGCTAGGCTTGAGAGCCCTTGGACAAGGAAAGCCAGAACCAAGGAGTGGGTCCTCTTTTTTTCCCTGTGCTCCAAACATGTTTGCATGTATACAAGTACCAGATGCATTTTAGTAGATTGAAAGCAATCTGATCCAAAGCAGCACCTTGTTTTTCCCTTGGCTGGAACCAGTCTATTCTGATTTGACCAGGCTGTTGTTAAAGGTTCATCCATGTGGATGGTATGTCTGATGGTTTACAGGTTAGGTCCTGCTGTCACAGTCTTACTGTTTTTATGCAGTTGCAGCTACTTTGGCAACCAGATATTCTGAAGTATTTTCCTTTCTACCTTAAGTCAAACAGTCTTGTGGAATGCCTGGAATAAGACAAAAAGGATATGTTTTACAGCCGAATTTGTCTCACGAATAAACAAATCAACCAGCACTTGCTTTTCTATGTCAAGCAAAGACCTAGGGCAAGATTCGCACTACTCTCACAGATCAAGCAGACTGCAGTCTTCGCTCCAGCCACCATCTATCACCAGCAGCGTTTTCAAATTGTGGGTAAATTGTCAATAAAAATTGTGTGTGCCTTCTGATTGTGTTTGACTTCTGAGCAGTTCAGTCATCGGATAGTGACCAATTTATTCATCTCATTCTTTTCTTTGTACCTTGCAACTTTGCAAAAGACCACAGGCACTATAGATGCTGAATTGACTGAGTTACATATGGTGGCACTGCTACTGCAGGCCTTATATGTTTTCTAGCTCACAATCAACTATCTTTAAATTTGTTTTGGTTCCCTTTAAAGACAGGCAAGAGTAGATTCTTTTCATGATGAGGATTCACTCTCAAGATAGCTCTTCCTATAGAAACTCTGCATAAACCTGGTAACTCAGTCTGCAGTGCAATTTCTGAGCAGTTAGAAAGAAGCTACATCAAAAGTGACTTTTTCTTCAGGAAGAACAAAAGATTAAAATTAAGAATATTTGTTTGGCTCTATCCATTCTGATCTTAAGTTGAAACTCATTGGAACATCTTTATTTTGAGATAGTTTTACAGGCTGTTTCTTGCACTTTCAACATGCATAGACTTTGCTCGTTAGAGTGGCTGGGAAGTTCTGTGCAAACTGTCTGCAGCCAGTCAGGTATTTCAAAACTCCTCTCAGGGCATTTAGAGATGTGGTTCACCTGGCTTTCCCAAAATTGGATCTACTTTGAAGAACTTCCCACTTCAAACATTAGTCTGTTCATCCTGCTGTCTCTTTCCAGACTCTAATGATGATATGAGGAACTGACGCCTACTACATCAAATTCTATATCTGAAGCCCTGAGCATGCTATGAAATGGACTGGATCACAAGTAGGGAGACAGACCAATGTCTGAAGAAAGGGAGGGAATGGAAAAGAGAGGGACCAGAGTTATGGGAACGTTGGATGTACGTATTGTGAGAAAAGGAAGGACATAAGCGATTTCTCGGTGGCAAGGTTGGTAGGTGCTGTTTTGGATCATGATGCTTATAGCTGTAAACCTTCATGTCTGTTTAAAGCGTTCCTGCAGCCTCATTTAGCATAAGTATGTTCTCTGGTGTCATGTCTCTGGATGTTGATCATAATCTCTCTTAGATGCAAGGCACTTGCAACGCTGAGCCTAAGGTTTCGTTTTAGAATTTAGGCAAAGAGGTTCTGCGTTGTGGTAGACTGGTAGTTTGATAGCAGCCCTACAGAAAGCACATTGTGATTCTGGTTTTTTTTTTTTCTTTTTTTTTTTTTTAGTGCTTTGTGCAGCTGTTAGATTACCAAACACCTGTTAGAGGTGACAGTTACAGATGTTTGATAACCAATGAAAATTAATAGAACAAGTGATTCTTTTAGCTTAGAAGTGATTTGGTAAGGTGTGTTTAGAAATGTAATTACATACTGCTGCTGTCTACCGTTATCACTTAACATTCATTAACTCCTCTGAATATTGAAACAAACATTTCTTGTGGCGTACTAATTTTCTCATATATTTGTAAGGTGATTTCCTGACAGAGTGAACACCTTCTGACTTTAAAGTTTTTGCCACTGTTCAGCTGTTTTTAGTCTGCTCATTAAGCAAACAAAATAAGTAGAGAGCCATTTGTTTACTTAGAGTTAGCACTTTAGCAATTTACTGTATAATAAAGAGTCTCCTGTTTATTTCGGGTTTTTACTAGCCAGTGTTTTGGTGTTTGGTGTTTTTACTCCATGACAGATCTGTGGATATTTAGATGGACAGTAGATCAATTCACATTCAGTAGGAAAAATCAGATTTCAAACAATAATAAAATATTTTATTATATTTTATTTTGTTTGAGAAGATTACCCAGCAGCATATTGTTGATGTAGATTGTTATATTTAGTAATGGTGCATGAACAACTTCAGTTACCTTTCTAAGCATAGGTGTTTGGGCAGAATTAAAAGGTATGCCTTCCCTAAAAGTGATTGCATTTTGTTTGTTGCTTTTTTTGTTGGTTTTTGTTTGGTTGTTTTTTTGTCTGAACTGTTTTCACTGGTCATTAATATTTAGTCTCTTCATAAATGTTACTTTGCTGTGGGTTTTAGAGCCTTACTAATTCCTGATGTTTGGAGGCTGGGGGCAGTGAGGGGATGCTGCCACTTGAAACTCTCAATTGTTCCTTTAAGATGTCATAGGGTACCATAAGGAAAGATCCAGTTCCTCTTTTCAGAGAAGTCCTCTACTTTAAGCTGACTAGTAGTTCCCTTGGTTTGCATGCTGTTATTGCTTGAAACAGCGGACATGACCTTCTGGTGGTGTTTTATTATGGTATTATGAAATGCATAATGCTTTGGGACCTGTTCTGTCACTTTTTATGCTTGCACATCTGAAAGTGTTTTGGCAGAGTTTTATATGGTCCGAACTGTATTCTTATGTATAATATCATGCTGCATCATTTACTGAAATATTTGTCTACGCACTAGTGTTTAATTGTGCCATCCAGCCTATATGCTTTGAGCCACATGGCAAGTTTCTTTTGAAGTAATGTAAGTCCTGTTTTCAGCAGAGAATTATGCATTAGAGAGTACAGTGGCTTTCTCCCTCCTTTAAGGAGGCAAAGTGTGTGGTCATTGGAAACTGCTGTCAGTGAATATGGTATAGTTCACATGCACTGTATGCCATGTGAGCAGCTTTTTATCGTGTCTCCAAATCTAAAGGTTTCCAGTCGCGCTCTTAAGTTTCCTCTTACCTTTATGTTAATAACATAATAATTCATGCATCTGCTGTTGAAAGGTACTTTTTGTATTTAAAAAACCCACCACCACAAAAACCCCAAACCAATAAAATAGCTAACTTAGAGAAAACCTTCCTGCTTTCAGTTACAAAATTAGTAACTCCAGGTGAGGCACACAATGACAAATATATGAGTTCCCTCATGGGGGGAAGAAATAATGTAAATACTGCCCATGTATTCCTCTTTCACCAAGCCCTTGCAACAACAGACTAAATTTCTGTCCCAGATGCTTTACATTATAACATACATCTCTTAAAAGAGGGATGGTGAGACGACTCGTCAACTTTGGATGGCAAGATCTCTCCAAGCCAGCTTGAGTGGAACAGTAGAGGATGTTGGCCATTTTATTTAGTTTTCTATTCCTTTGTACCTACACCTCTTCTGCCAGAATACATAAAAGGATATAATTGTGCCCATTGCTGCTACCTTATGGCCATGTGGCTAAAAATTCTTTCAGATCTTGAGGGATGCAGATTGGTAACAGAAAGCAACAAGAATGTGCTGAGGGATTTCGCTCTCTTCTGGGTGATAAATGCAGGAATATGCAGGAACAACACAGTCAATTGATTGATAGTGCACAACTCATCCATAATGATCTGTCTGATATAGCAGTAAATTATTCTTGAGATTGATGCAGGTCATTGAACAGCACATTGACAATCCTGTTGTCTGTCATCCTGTTCAAAGCAAGTCAGGAACAGTAGCTGCTGTGATACTCAAGTCTACCTTGGGTGCAATCTGTGTACAGGTATTCCACTAATATAAGTTGTTGTCTTCTCCCTTCAGTTTTTGTATCATTGAGTGCTTTGGCTTCATTGCTAACTCGTTCCAAATAATAGTATAAATGAGCTGAGGTATTTTTAGAAGATAAGGTTGTAGCCTGTTGCACTGATGATGGCATGTTGACATAAAAATAATTTTTGAACATGTTGGGTTTTGAACTTCAGCAACAAAACATCTTCGTGGTAAAGTTGAAAAGTTAATAAAACATTAAGAAACATACCTGATTCTTGCATGAAAAATTTTAATACAAAGGCCCACCTTCAACCTTAAGGCAGAAGGGATAATAATTCTCAGAAATGTAAAACTTGTGTTAGTGTTTAGATTTCATGAATTACTATGATAATCTTGATGTGTTACTCTGGTTGTCTTGTTGGTGGCAGCAAAGTTGTCCTCATTTGCCTCTTTTGGCTTCTTTTTGCAAGAGAAAAAGTTTGCATAATCCAGTCTGCCAAGTTGCTCACACTTGAGGATGAGGAGGAAGGAGCCACATATGCCAGATGTATGTGGTTCACTTCCCAGTTTAATTAAGAGTGTTAGTGAGGGTGGAGCATAAAATAGCCATATCATCCTTTAACACATGGGGTCAGCAGGGAGTATAAGGCAGTGGGTCACAGTGCTCTCAGCATCACAGACTGGGTGATTATGCATGACTTGTTAACCTTCTGAAATGTTATTGATTCCTTTTTTTTTCTTTGTTAACTTAAGAAGAATAACCGTAACTGTTAGGTGGAAGTAATAAGACCTGCTTCATTTGGCTGCTAAATGAGTCAGCGGAAAAACCCAGCTTTCCTATGCAGGGTTCTGGGACCTAACATCCTGTCACAGAGGGCATGAAGTTTTTCAGGTATTTGGATGTTTTCCACACTAGACTTCGCCCTGCCAGATATTTACTTGAGCCTGACATCTTGTCACAAAGGGCATGAAGCCTTTCAGACTGCTGGATATCTTGCACACCAGACTCTGCCCTGCCAGATACTTTTTTTTAAATTGAGTCCCTCGCGCGCAGTCATGCAAGAGAGTTATCAGCGCCCCAGTCTGGACCCTTCAGAATCAGCAAACATCCACGAATGATGGACTTGAAGAAATTCCCAGGAATTTAGGCTTTTGATGGATGGGAAAAAAGATTACTTGTTCATAGAAAACCATTGCTTTCTGGGCAGTTCTGCGTTTCCTCTATGATCTTGTTCCTGAAGCTGGCCTGCTGAATACAAGATCTTGACAGACAGACAGACAGATGAGTTTGGGTAGCAACTTTTTATATAATTCTGAGACTTTAAAAACGTAAAGTTTTTGCATAGACTGTTTATGTACTGTTTGACTAAGTGCTGATTTGATGATATGAAGTTCTACTTTTATGTGTACAATTCTAAAGTACATGCAAAAATCTGTAATTGCAGGTTCAGATTTTATTGAACATTCTAAAATACACATGGGTCACAATATTCCTTGAGATACTGCACTATTTCTCTTACTAATTGATACACCTGTTGACATGACTGCATGTGAACCACTCATTCAGCTACAAAAAATTAGGGTTTGCAGCATATTTCAAGACATGGTAAAGAACAAGAGAACTTAATTTAGATGATAAGAACTATTGAGTCTATGTTGTTATTTACTTGCCTTGATTTTTTGGTTTCTTGCCTCAGGTGAAGATATAGGGATATAAATTCAAGCATGGGTCATGGAAAACAAAAACTGATGCAGACAGGATAATGTATTATTTCCTCATGTTCTGTGATGGTGCATAAAAGTTTGAGATCCTTCTCCTTATTATTCCTTGAAGCTGTCAGATATCCCAGGTGATTTAGCCAAAATGGGAGACCATTCTATACTTTCTGAGTGCCTGAAACCTATGATAAAACCAAACTCTAAATACTAATAATTAAAAAATAATAGCATTCTATTCTGTTAGGGGTTTTGTTTCTTGTTTAGTTGTTTGTTTGTTTGTTTGGTTGGTTTTTTTGTGGGTGTGTGGCTTGTTTTGGTTTGGTTTTGTTTTAAAAAAAAAAGCCTTTCAAGGACCTTTTTAAAACATCCTGTGTACTTGGGGACTGCACATGCCATGCAATATCTTACCTGTGTTCTCAGAGTTCAATTCATGTATAAAGAGGTTCTGGACAGTTTAAAGGAGATGTAAAGGATATTGAGAATATGAATAAAGGGTAGATATTCATTGTTATTCTCCTAGACATTTCTGCCATCATTGAACATTGTTGTCTGTAAGATAAATTCTCCAAGAGCAGTTGCAGAGAGCAATGTGTCCACTGAGAAGTGATTTAAAATTGCTCTTCAACTGCTGGATACCTTGTTTGTAGAGCTCCACAAAAATAAATTCTCATGCTGGTCCTCCTCAGCAGTTATGTGCAGTTACAAGATGACTGGTCTGTTGACATGGCTTCGAGAGACTTTTTGGTAGAGGTAAGATGTAGTTCCTTCCTTGGAACTAGACAAAGGCTGAGCACTTGGTAAACACTCAGGACAAATGACTTTATGGTCCAGAATGCTCCTTTTGGTGTCTGTGTGCCTGATTTTTTAACTTGGCTTTTCACTAACAATTATGTACATATTTTTTTAAAAAAGCTATTATAGATTCAAAACATAATAAAACCTAGAATCTTTTGCCCTCTCAAAACAAGATACTTCAGAGAGCACAATTCTCTCCCTGCAGAAAAAATGAGAGAACAGACAATACATGACAGATTGTTCATATTCCCTGGGTACTGCAATGATAAACATTGTACATGCTGAAGAACTCGTATTACACTAGAATAAAAAGTGGAAGTAAAGATTGTCCAATATGTTTCTTTATTCCCAGAATTAGAAGTCCCTTTGTTTCTTTTGTACATTAAAATGTGCTTTTATAACTGAAGACCAGTCTGTAGAGGCTCCTAAAGCAGTTACAGACATTTTGAAAGTGAGTCCAAGTACTCTTTGAAGACTGCTGTGGAATATAAGTGGGCATGTTCCTTCAAGGCCACAACTGTTCTAAACTGAAAACAGAATATTCTGCAAACTTATTTTGGGAAAGGTGCTCATATATTTACGACTGAAAGTTATTGGGTTTTTTTATATCTAGCTAATGTGCAAAAAATTGTCCGTAGAGAGTGTGGATGCTATTCTAAAGCTCTGTGTAATTTTTTTCAACTTGTGTTTAATTTATCCTGAAGTTTGAACATAAAGTGTTCATAAGTGAACATAAGATGGAGGGTGTTGCTAGTTTGGAGCCAGAGTAGTTGAAAACCACTAGAAAAGTTAAACCAACAGAATGCCACTGCAAGCAAACGAAATCTACCTACTCGCATTTTTCCACTGCAAGAGGAGGCTTCTAGGTGCAGTCTTCCTAACGAGTGGAGGGAACTCCCAGTAACCATGACTTGGATGTATAGACTGGACATTTCAGCCTCACAAGAGCTGACCCTCCGGAGAGCAGCTGAGCTGTGGCTTCTTGTCTTCATGCGGGTGGGGATGAGGATGTCCAGATCAGAGTTTGTAAAACTGGTTCCAGGCCTCTAGTCTGGCCTGGTTTGCATGTATTGGAAACAGCAGAGTATGGCAATTACAGGGTTTTCTTACTCCCTTTTGATGTGTTTCTGAAACCAGTTAATTTCTAGCATTTGAACATATCTTATTTCCACTAGAATTAAAAAATAAGAAATGAGAAATTCGGCAAAGCCTGAATTGGTGCTTACTGCAGCTGATAGAAAGATTCTCTTTGATTTGAAGATGTGTTAGAGCAACATGTATTAGGCCATTTGAAAAGGCTCATGTCTTTCTATTCAGTTTTGGCAGTATCTTAGGAATAACTGATGTACGTCGGCAGAGGTAAATTGCTGGCATACATAAACCCAGTATTTTTTTACTACTAAACCACTAATATCTCAGAAACCCAGGGGTAACAATGTACTGAAAACACTGTGTTTGTTTTGTAAAGCCAGCAAACACCACTACCACTTGTCTTTTAAAATCACTTGCAGTATTTGGTAAACATACACAAATAGTTCCCACACCTGTCTTTTTTTTTCGTTAGGTTGTCCTCAGACTCAGCATCCAAACCAAGACGTTTAGATGTGGCCTCAATTCTAGGGGGAAAAAAAAATCTTTTGTTTCCATAGGGCTGTCTCTGTTTTTAATATTTCTTTTTTATCTCATTCTCAGTTTCTTATGAAAATAGCAACTTTGCTTGTATTTTTAAGGCCTGAGTCTGTAAGGTGGGGAGCTATGCTGCGCTATGCTGAGCACTCCAGGCTTGCATGGAGGCATTGTGCACTCCTCAAGTCTTAAGTCTTCAAGCCTTACATTAAAGGCTTAAAATGTTAGTAAGTGCTGAGGCACTTACTGAGTCAGTCTTCATTTTATTTGTGCTGTGTAACAGCAGCAAAATGGTTACTCAGAACCTAGATACAACAGAGGGGAGTCAGTTAATGTGAGATTAATGGCTTCACATTATTAACAAGGCCTTTGTCTTTGATTTTGCAGAAAGTTATGTCTGTCTGTACCCCCTGCAGTTGTGTGGTATAAGAAATGTTCAGCTTTTGTTTGGAAGCTTCAAGTACAAAGGCTCAGAAGAGAAAAAAAACTTCCCTAGAAATACTGAGTAGCTGGTTGAGATCTTTATATTCCATGCAAATAGCAATGTATGCCTTTACAACTTTGCACATTGCCCTTTCACAGTAATATCTTTGGTTTAATTTCCCTTTAAAGAAGGGGGAGAATGGAGGTTTGTAACAGGAAACACAAATTTTACTAAATTAAAATGTTTGGTACCTTTCACAGCTGTGTGGAAATGGTCTGTATTTCTGCCAAAAAGCAAGGGCAGTATGGTTTGAATGCCTTGTGCTGTTATTAGAATACGTTTTTATTTTTTTACAATTATTTTCCCTATGTACAGTAATTCTGATAACACTTGCATGGTAATGATGGTAACGGTGTGACAGATTATTCACATTTGTAATGATTATGATTCCATACTTACAAATTGTGTAGGGAAGAGTATTTAAGATTTTTTTAAATGTCTTTTTGTAAAAAAAAAGGAAACGGCTATCATTTAAATATGAGAGAATTATATTCTTACACCTTAAGGGATGCACAAGAGAGATTCTCTGTAATAATGTGAAAGTGCCCAAAGTAGATCGGACATGGAGAAGCTACATAAACATATTTGTAAAGGAAAAGTACTGTCTCTTGGCTTTTGTGGCTCTTATACCCCATAGTGCTAACATTTTACAGTCCTTCCATTGTCCATTACTGCAAACACGTCCAGATGAATTCAGCGTTTAATGTTAAAAATCTTATAACATGCCAGTTTGATTTGTAGCCCTTCATATCATGGAATGCTAATTAAAATCATATTTTTGCATATGTCATGCCTTTCATGTACATATGCAAATAGAGTCTATTGCCTTTCAGCTATTAGTAATTAACTTTATGAAGGACAGCTGTAATACATAATTAACAAAAATGTTTGCAAGCCCTTTTCACACTGGAAGTTGCAGCAGTAAAATTTTTGCTTATCGAGAGAACCATTTTTAGTTTGAAGCTTCAGTCTGATATCTAAATTGTTTGAAGCAGTCACGTGACATAATTAAATTGATGTTATGGTCTTATCAGCAGAAGAATGGTACTTGATAGGCTCCTATCTGGTTCAGTATGTATGTCACCAAAATTAAAGTAAATTATCTGTGTTTTGTTTGGTAGAAGCATAATGCCAGCTAGTATAGATTTTGTTGCTGCTGTTGATGCTTTGAACAGCGTTTTGCCAGTTTGAACAATATTCCTGCTCAAAGTGTGGTCATGAACATGTGCTTCACGTTTTCCATCCTTTTTTTCACAAGGCTATAAAATAACTAAGGCCATTACTTTGTTTCCCTGTATATCTCTTTAAATAATTAATATAAAGAAGTTTGACCAGATGTAAGAAGTGATTAAAGCATCTGATCTTGCTGTATTTTTGTGGCACTCGTCAAAAACAATAGAACTACTTGTATGAAGAAGCGTTGTATGATAGGCCCACTAGGCTTAAATAAATTCAAAGGTGTAACTAAAGGTGTTAGTTTATAACATGAGAAAATGTTATTTAGGTAAAATAGACTATATTATCAGTATTTTGTATAAGGCATTCTAATTTGCAAAGGGAAGCAGAAACAGGTTTTGCATTCTTTGACGAGCAATGTGTGGTTGTGATTACTTATTTGTAAGAAAAAAAGCCAAGTGACTACAATCTGAAGAAAACCTGTCATTACAGAATGGAGTCCCAGATTTAAATTATAGTCTAGTGGGGTTTTTAAAAGTCCATCTTTAATAAAGTATCCTCGAGTGCATGCTCAAAACAGAAAAATAGAGTATTAAAAATATTAATAAAAAAACCAATAACCTTGGGTTTTCTCTTTGTTTGGTAGGGTGGCGTTTGTGATGAAGAAGCATTTGAATACTCATTTACTGGGCAAGCATGGAGTTGGCACACCCAAAGAAAGGTAAAGGACTTTAAAATTCTTTCCCATTTTACCTTATAAAATGCGTGGAGACCTTATCTGGAATATTGAGCTTACCCAAATTAAAGTCACCTGGACTTTTAGCCCAACTCCAACTACAGAGGGAGCTAACATGCTTAAGTGCTCTGCCAGCTGTCGGTGGGTGTCAATAGAAAATCGCTGTAGAAAGCGATTCTACATAAAAGATGTAGGAGTTGCACTTTTTGGGTTTTTTTTTTTGACAGTTTGTATAATTTTCTCAAAATTTCCATAGTTGTAACTGTCCCTGTCACTGTTGATCAGTGAGGTCAAAGTCACAGAGGACTCAAAAAGAAAGTTTTCTCAGTGTTCTTGGGCAGAAACAGAGATCTGGTGTTTTGCCTATTTTTAAAATGAATTAATTTTTTTTTTCAATCTATGGTCAGTTAGTTATGTTCTAACATTTTTTTGCAAGCAGGTTATTTTTTCTGTGGTTTAAAATGTAACTGTTTTACAAACTAAATGGCACTGTGTTTGCAGATAAACAGATTTTGCCTCAGATTTATTGGGCATATGGTGTATTGTGGCATAACTGTTGCTATTTCATTGAATTTCGGGGGCAACTAGAAGCTTGACAGTTTTTGGATCACCAGAAGATCACATACTCTTTCAGTCTGGGTTGATGGAGGTATCCTAACTGCAGGGTTCATTGCTGGACACTTGATACCGTTTCAAGCATGATTGCCTTGTAACTTGTTCTTCTGGTGTAGGTGCTCATAACTAAGAGTATTTTCTGGGTTTGATATGAAAGAAGGGGAAAACAAATGATAGCTAGGAGTCGTAGAACACTGCAAAACTCTAGGTCATGTTCACGTCTTGTTAAAGACACTGGAAATGGTAGTCCATTAGACCCTTTCCTCACAAGTTTGTCACACTTAAATCACTGAGTGACCTAAGAGTAGAGTTTTAAATTAACACATCATATACACCTGATGTTTGACTAAGCACCTGTTTAAGTGGTGCTTATATTTTTAATGAGATTTCCTCCACAAAGGGCTTAACCAGAATTTCCCTAACACATGGTCATTTAAGGAGTTTTGAGATATTCTGTTCCATCTAAAACAGAGAATGATGCATCGGAACAACAATTACAGTTTCATCAAAGCAGATATCATATTAAAGTTTATGCTGGTTATCTTTTGTCATAGCGCAACAATTACAACAAATGTTTTGCTCTGGTGGCTTATTTTATGACTGGAAGCATTCAATACCAATATGTTCTTTGCAAGGGGGTACTTACTGTGTAATCATCATAAATACAACATAGAGATAACTTGCGTTACCCTAGTGAATATGTGTGCAATAAAGGATACATACAATAGATTTCCAAATATAGTATCGTAGCCTGAGAGGCATAGTTTTAGCGATCGTCATCTTGAAATGAATTCCTTAACAAGCAGGAATGCTATAATCTAAATCGGTTCTTGCTGCCTTTTGTTTGTGTGTTTCTTCTGAAACCCTTCTGGCTGTTTCCATTTTCCCCATTTCTTCCCATATTCCTCAAAGGCTTTCAGGCTGCCCTTCCAGTGTGGCGTGAGGAGGGGGAGGAGGCGGAAGGGGGGCGGGGGGAAGCCCTCCCCTGCCACCCCTCTGCAAGGTGACAGGTTCACAGCCCTTGCAGCCCCAGCTGCCCGAGGAGCGGAGAGCCCAGCCCAGGCCTGCAACCTCCCTGCCCCATCTGCTAGTGCAGGCGGTTGCAGCTTTACCCCCAGGCCAGCATAAACAAGTGGTATTTGAGTGACTTCATACTCTCTTCTTTTGAAATGTCTTCATCCGTCTTTTGACTATTTCTTACCTACAATACCTTTTTAGCTGGCACTTAGCTTAGTGTAGAGCAGCATCAAATAGTAGTGGCAGAGCTACAACAACAATATCATTTTCTAGCAGCAGTCCCTCACTGGTGGTGGCGGATGTTTAAGCCACATGATCTAGTGCAGTAAATACCAAACCCCAGTTACTTTCTTTTCCAGCTTTCCCTTCCTATTACGAGAGAGTTTGATGCCTTTTAATGGCTTTAGGAACCAAAGAAATCCTTCTTCAGCATGTTAAACCATCTCTTTGGGTATAAACATATTATAGATTAAGTTATGTAGTTTTCTTACCTATTTAAAACATTAATGCTGTGATTATAATTTTGCAAGCTTGCTGTTTTTTAATTTCTCCAGGACAATATAATCAGTTTATTCTTTATGTTTTGAATTTGATTCTGCCCTCTGATACATTGCATATTATAGCAAATACTAATAGAAGCTAGCTAAATAGGCTGTGACAATTAAATTAATAATGCATTTTATTTGCAAGTGTTTAGTCTTCATGGTTTGACTGATATATGCAAAGATGGTAATTTATTAAAAGTAAATTCATGTAATTGTACTACAGAATTTGATGGACCAAAAAAAGTTGTCAGCATGACTATCATCAAAAACAGAAAATTGAAATAAGTTCAAAAGGGTGCTTGAAAAAAATAGTTATATACTCTGAGAAATTGGTGCCCTTTTAACAAACTTCTCAGAAAGGAATTTCTGGTGACAAACATTGAGGTAGTTCTGAGAGGGAGAGAAAAAAATACATTTACAGTTTAGTAAGCAGTACTGAACTAGTGTGTCTTGCTCTCTCTAGGTTTCCATAACCCACAACTATTGCTTTTTGTATGCACAAAAGGGAGGTGTCGTGGAGGCTGTGGAAATGTTTGCCTGTGCAGATATAGAAAACAAGTATAATTTGTAATAAGATTGCTCCTAAAACATTTTTGTTTTGAAATATTTCTTTTTTTTAAAGACAAAATTGATTTAAGGGGAAAATACTGTGTGGTTCAAAATCACAGACGTTTAAAAACATAGCCTTCTAGTAAAATGCCTGCACATTTCAGCCACAAAAAACCCTACTGCTTAGTCCATTACGATCATTACCATTTAATAGCTAACTCAAAAGTGGAATGTTTTAACACAAAAATTCCTCTAAGGTATCTTTTCCTGTTATTGGAACTGTGATACTGATTTATTGTCAACCTGAATGTGTCTCAAAACTGGCATGTTATCTGCTAAGTCCAAGGCCAGTACGTATTTGGTACTTCAGTGTCAGTAATCTTCATGGGACCTATAACTATACCTTATTGGCAGGATAAATCTTTGGCTACACCTTTATTGTGTCTAGGAGACAATGTGGTTGAGGACAAGGTGAATGCATCAGTAGTGTTAATGGTGCCAAGTTCTAATTTCTGTTACATTGTTACATTACTTAGGTGTAATCTGTGGCAAAACACAGAACAAATGAAGATGATTTACTATTGAGTAGAAGAAATATACGTACACACACACACACAAATATGAGCAAGAAAAAAAATAAAATCACTAAGCCATTCATCAGTAAGACCAAATTTTACCACTATTAAGCACAACTCTGGATCTAGAAATTTTTCATATGAAAAATACTTTTAACTATTCTTTAGAGAGATTTTTTCAGGATACCATTAGTGCTGTACAATATGCATTTAATAGTGTGTAAGGTTTGTTAACTAGAATTGTACCTTATACATCTGTTTGAACTATTTTTATATGTTTACCACAGAAAGGCCTTTACTGACAGTTGTTTAATTACCTCATCTTCCTTATGAATTTTAAATGATGAGTTGCCTCTGGAACACCTTCTTGCATATGAGTAATCCCATTGAGTCAAAGAGGATCATTCATATATATAAAGTTATGTGGAGCACAAACACTTGCTGAACTAGAATCTGTGTTACAAAACATTTTCTGTAAAGGTCATTAATAATATGTTTGGTTTTTGTAAGGCTGTTCTTGCATTTTTTTGTGTGCTTAAAACGTGTGATCAATGTTACAGTGCTAGTAACACCATATGAAGATCATATGATTTTCAAATGATCTTAATTGATTAGAAAAGCTGTGTAATGATTTCAACTTCAGAGCAACATCTGTAAGTAAATACCTATTACTGTGTAGCAGCAGCCTAAATATATTTGAGATGTTTTTTCAAATAAGGTTGGTAGACACTTCCAAAATTTGTGTATTTTTTGCGCAACTGCTTTGAAGTAAAAAGAGGAATTTCCTAGGTGCCTGTTGTTCAATATGCTTGCATAAGACCGTGTGAATTTTGGATTATCCAATGCTACTAATGTGTGGTATAAATACTGTGAAATGTACTGCGCGGTGTGTCATTGGAAGGCATTGTTGAGGTCTGAAAGAAAAGTAGCCAGAAAAAATGAATGGGAGTTTGATGTTCTTTATGCTCTTTAGAAATGTTTTTGTTATAAATTGCATTGTCCTGATATTTCCATTTTGAATATAGAACTAGAAGTGAATGAAGCCCTTCAGTCTGACCCTGTTCTATTTAATGGAACTGTTAATCCTTCTTTTGAAACTCTTTGATTAAAGACATTGCTGATAGTAACTATTTGATATGCCTGTGTTGGATAATATTCCCCTGTACTTGCAAAGTAAAAAGATCCAGTTGTTGTTATAGCAGATTTTGGGAAAACAAGCGGCAAAAGTCACAGAGTGATGTGTCATACATACATATATGTATGCAATCATCTTGTAATAACTCATGTTCTGAAAGAATGAGTTTTCTAAGTGACTGTCTCACAGAAAGGTTTCCAGTTAGAGGTGTTGGTAGTTCATATGGATGCACAGAGGAGAGACTACCTGTAGCCACTGGAGGGTAATGTGCTGGGTCTGGCCATCAAGCCTCGTCATCACCTTTTACTGCTTCTTGCAAACAATATTGAGCTTTTCAACTGAAACCTAACATTACTAGTTTAGCGGGATGTGAATGAAAAACTTACTTAATTGATTGTTTCCTGCATTTGGCTTAAAAAGGATCTTGGAGAGTTACAGAATAATTCTTTGGAAAAGCCCTAAGGAAGGAAATGCAGCTTTTCCTTAAAGTATTTACTAGTCAGAAGCTTGTGATGAGAGGAGGGAAATGGAAAGGACTCAACATTTTAGCGTTGGTTAGGAGCTAAAGTTTTCCCCAAGATCTGTGTTAAGCTTTCAGTACTTTGGTGGCCTACTTGACCTTTGAAAATATTTTCCTGTGGAGTTCAGCTCTTGGCTGGTGCTCTGCTGTTTCAGGGTGTGAGTGTAGGTGTAAGCTGCACAGTCGCTTGCTGCCTGAGCGCTCCTCTCTCTCTGTGGCTGACTCCAGGAATGCCAGGAAGCCATTAGGGTTACCTGAGCTTCCTCTGGTACAGAAGTAGGTGAAGTGCTGAAAATTCACAGCTAGCTTTTCTCTTGGCTTGCTGTCTGTAACGCATCACATGCATTTGCTTTGCTACAAAGAAAAGGGTAGGCAGTCGTTTATGCTTTTGAAGACTGCTTCCACAAAGGCAAGTGATAAATTCAGCATCTTATCAGAAAGAAAAATAACAACTGAAGGACTGTAAAAGAATGAAGTTATTTTACTACTGCTCATTATTTGTTCTTCCTATCAAATCCTGGCAATCTTATAGTTTAGCTCAGGAGGGGGCAATCTGAAGTAAGTTTATTATAGTTGTCAGGTATGATGTGAGATG
>NC_134277.1:104079462-104131962 GCF_949628215.1 Phalacrocorax aristotelis | reverse complement strand
TGATTACTTGGAATTTAGCTGCGGTTTTATGAGTTTTCCCATATGATTGCCCACAAATTTTTATGTTGACTAAATTGTAAATTGTTTAAACTGTTCAAACAAATTACTTAGCAATTAAACCTTCAGCAAAATTGTAATTCATTTTAAATTTAGCACAGAGGTTTGATGCTCTTTATTGAGGAAAATAACTGAACAAAATAGTGAAATATGTAAATTCTGAATCCTGTGTGAACAGTCTCCCATAGGACAAAACATTCCCAACACTGTGGGTATAGGAAAGCCTTCCAGTAATGTGAATTAATTTTGCAGTAAAGGGTAGCTTGAGGAAATTCCTGCTGCTGAATATCATCCAGATTTTATGATTTCCAAATTTTTTTTTCCCCACAGGGTGTTTTGTGTCTAATTTTTAATGCCTGAAGTCTTAATATTTAAACATAAAAGCAGTCTCCTAGATACATAATTCTTCTGTATACCTGAGTGTGCCAGTAAAATAACTGCAGGTGGAAGGAATGCAACAGCTACAGGAAAAAGGACAGATGAAATTAAATAACTTTATCATTGGTAGCTATTTGGGGATTTTGCGGATTTTGTTTCTGTTTTTTGATCAACACATTTCTAGAAATGTTACCAGTTCAGCTTTCAAGTGGGAGAATGTGCATCTCTGTGTGGTTTTTTGTTGTAGTTGGTTTACTTATTTCCTTCTCCCCCCAACCCCCCCAAGGCTTTAATTTTTATAAAATTGATATGTCTGAAACTTGTGATTTTAAAAAGACTCCTTGCTGTCTTCATTATTCTTATGTAGTTGTGTAGATTGCTTCATATAGAATGATGTTTAGCTTCACTATCTCTAGAGCTGCAAGACAAATGAAAGTGTAAACACAGAGCCGATGCATGATTTTACATAAGAAAGCCTTACTCCCACCTATCATATTTGAACTGCTTGTGTTTGTACACCTGTGGCTCAATGGCAGTACCCTTCATAAAATGAATTCTTGGGTTTGTACCATTTGTATAATGCATGGCTTGTTGCAGCCAAATGAGAGAGAATTTCTAGAATTTCAGATTCACAGCCTTATTTTTGTTGGTTGCCTTCACTCTGGGTAGTGCTGTACACTCAGAGTACTCCAGCCGAGGTCAGAATAGAGACACCAAAAGCCTAGTCCTCCTGTTGGCTTTCTGAAAGTTTCCGTACAAGTTTGCCATCAACAAACCGTTGTTGTCTAAGATGGGTATGAAGGTGTCATACTGCTGTGAATGGCCATCTTGGAACCTCATGCAGAAAAATGGCTACCGTTTGTGATTGAAGCAATATAGTTGCCCAGTTTCTGACACCCTAAGCTAGTTTCATTCCAGTTGTTAATTGAAAGAGGAAAATAGTTCTTGTGATTGTAAAGGCACTGTTGCCCATTTATAACTACGTTCAACTTCATCGCTCATGGGCAAACTCACGTAGGGGAGTAATATTTTACTTCTACAACAAGGCAATCCTGTATTCCTTGAATTTTAAGCACCTTGCAAAGAGGCAAACATTAATTTTAAAAAATGTGATGCAGAGCCAGTTTCTTAAACCACTGAAATTTCATCTTGCTTACTTATTTGTTGACATTTTTGCTTGGCCGTTTCCTGAGTCTTTAGTGGTACAGTCAAGACACAGCATGAGGGCAGAATGCATAGAGGTACTAGCACAAAGAGATCGATTTATTAATTATTTTGCTTTATGGTGTATGCATAGCAAGTGCATATGCACAGAGTTAGCTAAGAACCCATTTATACCTATCTAAGTGAAAGAAAAGCATTAAAATATTTGCTATCATCTTGAATCTCTAAAATGTCTGATAGTTCGTATTTCATAAAGTCACACATCTGAGAAGTTGGCTTTCGCAAAACAAGCCCTCTGATTATCTGATATCCTCCGGAAGGTTAGGAGAGTTGTTTCCTATATTACTTAGGAAAAAATTTCTTTTTACAATTGAAAATGTCAGCATCAATTTAAAGTAACACTAAGCATGTGCTTGCTTTCTGAATATTATCCTCCTCCACCTCCCCTCCAACCACCCTGCTGAGGATCTGAGTGTGACAGTTTGATTAGATCATCAATCCTTACTGTTAACAGCACTTTTCCTGAACACCTGGGTTGCTAGGTCACATCTGAGTTTAGCTACCGTTGTTTTAGTGACCTAACGTGCATTCACCATAGCAATTTACATTTGGTCCTCAAATTAAAAGTTACCTTAGAACAACAGTTTGCTTTAAAATGACCCTTGTTCTCATGTGAAAGTTATGCTATATGATGTGATAAAAACTATAAATGATGAAACAGAGTTTTGTATTTGAGACATGGTTACCTACTTTTGATAGAGCTCTCACATAAGTCTGCTTAACTGCTGCCTCAAAACCAAAGCTTAATTATGAATATATCTCCTAGTTAATTCTCCTTCAGTGCAAAAGAATTCTACTTAGATTTATGTTTCTCAATTTTTATTAAATTGTATTATACTCTACTAAGTTAAATAATCAAATTTGTCATATACTTATAACATTTCTGTGCTTTTTCTTTCCTAAATCTATTTTGGAATTTTCAGTACAGGCCCATTCCTATTTTTCTGATTTATAGGAAAAATATCAGCAGAGGTAAATACCTAGCAACAATTTCGATGCAAACTCTTGAGCAGCACACTGCAACATAAGTATAATATAAAATGTAGCCCTTACCGGATTTGTCTGATGCTACAGTAATCCTTTGGTTTTGCCCTGAACTTTCCTTTGCTGTGATGAGGAATACAGGGGGTACATAAAGTTATCAGAGCAAAATTCATGAAGCAATTAATTCAAAATAAATTTAGACTTTTCCTTCCGTTTTTGAGGGATTGAGTAAAAGTTGAAATAAACACAAATGGGACAAGGAAATACAACAGGGTTAAATAACTTCTCGTAGTGTATGTAAAGTAAAAGTAGTAGCTAATGGAAGTGTTTTGTTTAATGTGAGATGAATGAAATGGTTCCTTTCATATGTTTTCTTAAATCAAATGTAAAGCTTCTTCCCGTAACCTGTGTAATGGTCATGGTAGGGAAAGAAGCATGCTGACTAGTTGTTTGTACATCTTGGGAATTAGATATTAAATTATTATTTTGAAGAAATTGGTCA
Organism: Phalacrocorax aristotelis; assembly: GCF_949628215.1. NCBI lineage: Eukaryota > Metazoa > Chordata > Aves > Suliformes > Phalacrocoracidae > Phalacrocorax > Phalacrocorax aristotelis. The sequence goes on along the minus strand of NC_134277.1, from coordinate 104,128,817 downwards.
GGTGTGAAGAAGAGATCTGAAGGCACTGTCTCAAATTTAAAAATAAAAATATTTTCTTAAATTTTAGTTTTATAACAGTTGGGAATTTTCCCCCTCCTATTGCAAATACAGATTGGAATTAAGAATCCACTTATACATTTTAAGCCTGATCCCGTGTCCAGTTAAATTAGTAGAAGGTATTATTTGGATTGGGATCACCAATGAAGCATAATTTTGCTTGTTAAGCAAAACTCTGATTAGACAATATATTTTAAAAATTATTTTGTATTTGTGCCACTGTTCTTCAAGAATGTTTACGGTGTCCTGTGATATAAGTGAAGTGCCTTCTTCTGTTAAGCCACGTTCAGAACATTCTGAGAATTCGTAATAAGAATAAAAAACAAAACATGGCTAAATCTATGCGGGACTGAAAATTCTACACTACACACTGTACGTTATTTTTAATGCTACTTCACAGCGCATGGTAAAACAGTATAAAGGATCTGGTGTACATAATCAGAATATAGAAAACGTTGCTCAGTCTTCCACCAGACTGACATAATATAGGATCAATAGTATGTTTTCAGAAATAGTTCACGTAAAGCAGGTAACGTAAGAGAGCAATTCATTCAAACAGCACGTCTTTATCAGTGATACTACGCAAAAAGAAAATGCCAGGCCTTGATGAAAGCATACTTGATAAGGTTCTTGAAATTTTTTGAAAGAAAAATAATTTGTGGGATCTGAGTAATGTTAATTTATAGATGTTTGTCTATATATTATAACATGACAGTTGTTGAACAGTATTAGTTATAAGCATCTGAATTCATGCAAACAAATTTGTGAAAGCTGAAACTTTTGGGGGGCAGCTTTCGCGTGCTTCATGTTTATTCACAAGTAATTTTTTAATTTGAGAAAGTTTATTCGGCTATAAGTACAATAAGATTATAATTTTTTCTGTTTTATTTGTGGTTTACTTCTTGCTTGCTTGTTTTTTCCAGACCAGAGGCTAAAATTGCTGAAGTTTGAAATTTGGCCATAATCATCCCTGATTATTGATGGTCACCCTTTTTGTGCGTGTAGTGCTTTGAATTACCAGATTACCAGTATATTTCCAATCGTTTATGTGAAGAATATTCTTTGGTTTACAATTGCTCTCTTACACATGATTATGATGGCATGAGTTCTGTTCCTATTGAAACAAACAGGAGTTTTACTGTTAATGTCAAAGGGTGCAAGTTTTCATTTTCATTCACTCTGTAAAGGTAGGAAAATGCACTGTTGGTTAAAAAAGGTATAATAACCACTTCTTGACTAAGAGAACTTACACATCAGCTAGAAAATCAGGACAGATCTATAGGCTGACTCCTGGTATACCATAATGCTTTTACTGTTCAGTAAAAGCCTCCACCTCTGACAGACTGACTTGGGGAGAGACAAATGTGTAGAAATTTAGTCTATATACTTAGTGCACTGGATCTTTACTGAAAAAATGTGCTTATTCATACAATACACCTAATGCAAGTTGTCTATCTTTAATAGCCAAGTGAAGACTGGTAGTTGTGAAAATTGGTAGTTTTCACAAAGATGAAGCTAGGTACAGTCAGCGTTTCTGACTCTTCCCATAGGATGGCATCACCTGAAGGCAAGGAATTGAAAACTGCATTTCCTTCATTGCTATTTACAATAAGATTGCAGGAAATGTCTCGCTCATGCTAGTTATATCAGATAAAACCACACCTTTTTGATTATGTGGACTGGGGCAAATAAGAGAGAGAAACCCACTTGTGTGGAGAATAAAATGCATTTAGAAGAATGTGTAGTGTTGGCCAAATGTTGCAATCTAATGTAAAGCTAGAATGCCTTCTATTTTCCTCTGTTTTCTAAATTATTATTCCTTCCCGTGGCCAGACTACACACCTCTTCAGCTTTCCCCCATGGAAGATGAGCTGTTCTGGGAGTACATACAGAAAAGGAGTATGGGTTCTGCTGCAGTTGTTTTCATCTCTGGTGGTAGTCATCTGAGTGGCTTGGGCAGTAACATAACCTCTTTGTGTTTGGTTTTCTTTCCACCTATGAAGTGAGTGTAGTAAAACTTACTGCAGAGGGGCTAATGAGACCTTGTGAAGCATTGTAAATGGAACTATAATGATTTTTTTCCTTTTATTGGGATGATGCGATAAAACCATTATGGCAGTCACAGTTGCTATTATGGCAAGGAGTGCGGAAACAGAGGAGTTGTCTTAGCAGCAGAGCCTGACTGGTGAAGTCGCGTGTAAGCCTCAGCTAGGAGAGAGTACCAGATCAGCTGGTGAATACTGCATTCACTGAGGGAAGCTGATGATAGCAAAAGTTCAGAAACTGTAACTGAATTGCAGAACTTTTCAGCCTTTCAGGAGTCACATTTGAAGCATATCTCCCTTAAAGGAAGAGATTTGGGTTCAAAGTTGCTGAAATTAGGGGACTCAAAAGATGGAAAAAGTACCTTTGAACATCAGTATGACATCATCCAAGATTAAAAACAAATTATTTATAATGGTGAGCTGCCTCAATAAAGTGAACTTACTATTACTTGCTACTTATCCTGACGTGCAGCAGGCTTGAGTGAATGGAAATTTGCGATGGGAAGTCATGAGCTACCTTTTGGAGAAAAACATACAGTTAAAACAGTTGGTCATCCTACTGAGTGAAAGAAATGTGGTGGGCTTTTGAAATGCTAATCTGAAAGACAGAAATGCTGGGGGAGGCAGAGTGAAGATCATATGTCTTTCTCTAAATAGGACTTCTGATCAAGCTAGAGCCAGAAGCTCTTACGGGTGTAGCAGAAGTGTTAAGGTCTGGAGAGACTCTCCGAACAATTGCCAGGGAAGGGAATTCCTTGCAAAGGATGCAGAGGCTTCCTTTTTCCCTTTATTTCTCTGTAACTGAGCCAAAACCAGAGCTGTATGGGGAGTCAATCCAGTAGACTCTTAGTTTTATCTCCAGGTTAGGTTCAACTCTGCTCTGACTGCAGTTCTTTCGGTTTGTGTTCCACATAATTTCAGTGAATGGTTCTGGTTCAATTCTGCTTTGAGTGAAAGCTTTTTGTGAAGGCTCAACCTTGGCAGCGTGGCAGCGTTCAGACCAAGGACTCATACACAGTACCGGCTGGCTATCAAAGGTTTTATTTTCCATTTGGGCTTGACTTAATTCTCTGGTTTAGCTGTTGAGAAGTGTAAATCAGATACTGATGCAAATGATTTTTTTATTTTGTTCTGTTTTGGTCTGGTTTTAGTTAGTATTGTTGTCTGTGACTAATTTTACACAGGCAGTTTTAACAAATGCTGTAACCTTTGTGGTGTACATCTTTTTTTGCTTTGTTAATGTGTGTGAGCAGGCTGCTCAAGGCAAACACAGAAAGGTGAAGCCAATGGACTGAGCAAGAGACTAAAGTTGGTATTGATGTGTGTCAGAGGAGAATGATGTATGTCCCAAGAGCGTGGGATTTAAAAGGACATGGAGCACTGTTCACAATGCCATGCAAATGGCCCATTCTTTTTCTTCCTTGTTCATGTAATATTCTGACCCTCTAGGAAGGGGGCTCTAAGGGAGCATGATGAGCCTTGAACTGTAATGAAGATAATACATTTTACAGGAGAATCCTTTGAGGATGAATTGCAGTATAGTAACAAATCAGTATTATTTAAGTCATGGTAAAGATGTGCTACATTTATATTTTTTATTAAAATATAACTTACATATTGCAAAAGTTTATTTTTATAGGCAATGCATTTAAAATCTAGTTTTTATTTTTTAATGTTAAATGCCTCTGCTTTATGACAAACCTGTGTGTATATCTACGTCTTGTCTTTGGTTTAGAATGTTTAGTCACCAATAGGAATTTGACATTTTTTGTACAAACTTTTGATTCCCAATTACTAGTAAGGAAAATTTTTAGATTTAGGCATCTGAAAGGGTATAATACAGTGGGTGAAGATTTTTAACCTCTTTGGGTCCCCTTTTCCTTTCTAAACCTTGTCTTTTCCAGGTCTCTCACATTGTTATATTAGCCTTTATAAGAGTTGTCAGGGTTATCTGTCAACATCTAAGTCAAAGGAAAGCATTCACAAATTAAAAAAACCCAACATTATTCTTTAAGTCTGTAGGTTTACTAGGAATGTTTTAGAAGAAGCACAAAGTAGACAGCAGAGGGGGCCAGGCTCTCTACATCACCAACCCAGTTGCTGTCAATTTGTTACAGTGATTTTGTTCTGTAGACAGAGGTTCTCTGGTTAGTCCATTTAGCTATTATAGTATTTTTCTGTTCCTGCACTTACCGGGAAAAACAATGGACATTCAGGGGACTTTTTTTGAGTAGCTTTTGTGATTTCTCTTTCTCATACACTTGGGGGAAAAAAAAACCCAAACCACAAAATACATAATCATTAATTTCCCCATTACTTTTTTCCTGTAACATTAATGTGATCATGGCTTGAGAATGAAAAAAACCTAAACAAACTTCTGTAAATATACAGACACCTTATAATGCTAAATCACCAAAACGTTTTCTGCATAGCTAGAAATCCTGGTTCATTGCCTCAAACTGCTTTTGTGCAAAATAATAAATTATATATGAATTTTAAAATTATATAGTTTTAGTGGATGTCATTTTGGTGCACATCTTTTTTAAAGTACTTATTAATTCCAGGAATAATTGATTTATCAAAAAACCCACGTAAAATTCACATACTCTGTTTGTCTGTTTGCAGGCATGCATGTGTTACTAACATGTCTCATCAGTTATTATACCTTTCTGCTCCTTGATGTGCCAGTTAGAGCATGGTTCTTAGCTCTTCTACCTTTGTTAGGTCAGTATTTACTATTACTGCCTTTGTAGACCAGTATCTTATTTTCATGAGAAAGCACAGCCCATTAAAGACCTCCTAGTGGTAGACAGCTTGAGTATTTCTATTCAGATGTGATTCGATTGCTGTGGCTGAAAAGGTGCTTTAATTTTGGGGGGTTATTTGGAAAATACTGCAAGAAATGTTTGTTTCAGCTGAAAAATTATGTTACTTCTTAACATGGTCACTTGACTTGGTTGTATAAGATTTGGAACAACATTAGCCTTGCATCAGGTGTTGCCCCACACAATGAAACACTCCATTTCCCCCAAAAATATTAAAATTAATTGTACTTGGACTTACAGGAACGGGCTCATTGTGACTAAATCTTCAGCAAATGACTGATACTAGGATGGAATGGTAGTTTTGCTATTTATTTTATTTGCTTTCTTGTACTTGACTCTAATGTCTTATTCTTGCTTTTTAAAATGAAAATAGATCAAATGCAGCAAAATGGCACATGCTACTTTTTTAAGGTGATGTAAAAGGTCATTTAGTTCCTCTTTCAGGAGATAGACATTCGTTAGCTAGAAGCTGAATTCTGCAGTTTGAAGTTAGTAAAAGGAAATGATAGTGCATACATTTTTCATTAAATATACCCACTATATCTTACAAGTGTTTTAAAAAACAGGTCTGGAGCCAAAATGGCAATAATGATGTACTGCAGCAGTCCCTGGATTAATGCAGTGAAGATATGACCCCTCAGAAACTGCCTGCTGTGCACACTTGTTACAGTTGCCTTGTTTTCATCAGTGTGCTTTTAAAAAGCATAGGAATAGGGACTGCACTTCTAATGAGGCACGTACATTACCAAAAAAAGGGAGGAGACGGGCAATGAAAGACTGCTAATTCATTTGTATATAAGGATCAGGGCTGGGAATGGTTGCTGTGGCTTTTGGAAGAGTCGCAAGAGAACATCAGTCTTCTAGATGTTACTGAACCTTGCATCACTGTATCTCCTCAGGTATAAGGAAGATAAGGGTGGAGGGTTAGAGAGGCTTCCTCCAATTTATATTAATTATGTTATTCCAGATTATAGAACGTTAATGTGATCTAATTCTTGTTCAACTAATATAGTGTTGCTCTTCTAATTTGAAGTTTCTTTTCAACCTTTTGCCTTCAAAAAACAAAAAGGTAGAAAAATAGCAGTTATCCTCTATGAAAACAGCAGAAAAGTGCAGGTCATCATGCAAATGCAGGAAAACGGCAGAAGCACCATTTCCTACATATGATGCAGTTCAATATGGTCTCTCAGCTAATACAGTGAAGGGTTGATTCTTCTCTGTGTTAACAATGAAACATTAAACAGAATGAGCATTGAGTTTTGGTGCTTTGCTGCTAAACATGTTGAACACACACTTGTACAGTGATGTATGGCAACGTCCTTGTGTCTGGGAATGGAATTTTGACAGAACCAGAAGTAGGATTCTATATAAAACCTGCTATACGTAGGGAGGTTGTGAACAGTTTCGCAAATATTCTTCACTGGTATACTGCTGGTGGGGGAAAAAAAAAAAAAAATAAAAATGCAATTCATATCAACTGCTGAAAATCTCTGATGCATTTTTTTCTAACATAGACAGCAACTTCCAAAAATATTTATGATTCTGCTTTCTGATGAATGCTTGATATCATCCCTTAGGATATGATCTCTTTGTTGCATTTAAGGCACTAGTCCTTGCATTAAATGATGTTGGGTTTTTTCATCCTAATACTCTTTACATGTATCTCTTTTAGATGGTGCCGTCTATTACAGCGCTCAGCCTCCTTACGTTTATCTTCCCTATGAAACAGCTATTGGAGTTCACTGAACAAATTTCTAGATGATTTTCCTCCAACAGTTTGCAGGTTCTGAAAAATCCATTCGTATCAAAGCCAGATTCCCTTCGCTCCATGCGTGTGTGTGGTATTTTTTATGTTGACCTGAAGATTTGTTTTACTGCTGGACCTGTGTATCTGCTTAGGGGGTTGTATTCCCACCGTGCTGTTTACTCCCATGGTGTCTGATCCATCAGCAATCTAATTCACAGATAGCATCATAATTCATGGTGTAATAGATCTTCCACACTGTTTTGTAGGGGAAACTTATTAAAGATAAAAATCTCATGTGGCAGTTGCCCTTTCAGCAGTTTAAGTTTTTGATTCTTGCTTTCCATCTTAAATGTATACTGATTATGCCTTGACACCTCTCCTGCTACACATTCATTTTTCTGTGGTCTTTCTGACAGACTGACATGCAACTGGTTGCTTTTAGCTTTTGCCATTGCTTTCAAAGCATCTAATCTGAGCAGCAAGTTTTATTTCCTTTGGAGGTAAGCTTCGTTTACTGGTTGTTTCATCAAATCTTAAACTTTTTTGCACAGAAAATTTACTATAAAAATTGGCTGATTAGAAGCTCTACTACCTCAGCGCTTAGACTTCAGTCTGCCATGGCCAGTTCTGTTCTTTGGTAGGTCTGCAGATTATTTAATTATCAAGACTTTATTTGGAGGATAGACAGAATTAGAGTGTAGTTCAGAAACAAATACAAGTTGTTATTCATTCTGCCTTCTTCTAAATATACTGGTTTTGACACAGGAGGATTTTGAAATTTTTCTATGTAGCAAATATGTTAACAGGAAATTTTGCTTATTTCTCTTTTATTGGTCTCTTCAGTTGATCAGAAATTTTAAACGTAGACTTTGATGACAACTTTTTGCTAATCATGAATAAATATTTCTAGAAGTCATTTACCTTTTAAAAGCAGAGCATGCATAAAATGGCTTAAATCCAGTGTGTTTTGCAGAACAACTGACCATGTTACATAATTTAAGCAGAAGTTGTGGTCTGTGAGGAAAATAAGTGCAGATTAAGGCATGAGTTTAGATGAAGAGAGTCTTGGCATGTCAAGTTTAACTTAGGTGTTACAGACTGGCATCTCAGTAAACAGAAGTTTGGACATAATAAATAAGCAGAACAATTGCCAAGAAACACGTTTCATTCCTGATACCTCAGGATAATGATTGTAGATGGCAATTGTGGTGAACTGAACTTTGCAAAGTTTTCAGAATAATTGGTTCAACTGTTTTCTAAAATGAACAGCTATTACAGTGTTTTAAAAGGTAGGCCTGGAAGAAAATGCTAGAGATCAACTAGTCCATTGTCCTAATCATAAATTATATGCAAACATAATTATTGTTCTGAAACACATGGTTACGATCAAAGTGAAATAATAGCGGGTGCACACAGGTTCATAACCTGAATGAAGTTCACCAGTTGAAGTGTGAATTTGGGCTGAGCAGTGAAACCTGAAGTAGGTCACCAGCAATAAATAAGATTTTGAACTGCGGTTCTAAGATATTCTTGATGGATGTTGTGCAACTTATTTGTGAAAGTACCTTTCAAGGTGACAGTTCTGCAACTTCTGTGGTGCTTATTCCACCTCATAAGTGCACATCCTAAAAACATGATGTTTTGTAAAGTTTAGGAATTTCAAATTTATTGAGAACATATCACATAGTTTTAGACAGGGATTTGAAATTTAACAGAGGAAGGATAGTTATCCAGGTGACTTCCTAGCAGAATGACTTTGCTATCAATTTAAGAATTCATTCAAGTTATGTACCTCTATATATTTCAGTTTATATATTCGTAATAGCAGTTTGTTTGAAGAATAATATTGCCAGCTTCAGAGATTCTGGATGGTATATTCCAGCACCCATTTACATTCTCTCTATGTATAGTTTAGGCCTATTGCTAGGGCAACAGTAATCAGACATTTCTCCCTGTGTTGTCCTGTCATTGGAGTCCTTTGACCATAGTCCTTGCACGTCAGGAGAAGACTGAAATAGTCAGAGGAATGGGTCATCAAGCCTGACTGTTCCTGTGCTGCCCTCTCCCCTCCTGTCCCTGGCGGAGCCCTGCCTACATTATCTCCCTGTGGTGCACTAGCAGCATCACCCCAGGATTATGCTGTTCCCACCCAACTTGTGTGCTAGAACTTTGCTCCTTCCCCTTCTGCATTCCCCCTAGAAGTCTGACATAAGGAGGTGCAAGGAAGATATGCTGTGGAAGGAAGCAGAGGAGTAGAAATCATAACAATGTTCTGCTAAACATAACAACTGAGTAAATCTGTGTGAAAGGACAGTTGTATAGGCACCTTTATCCTTGCTTGCCCTATTGTGCTGTGAGGGGATTAGAGGAGGATGAGAAAATTTTTCTGAGGAACCAGCCAAAAACTAGCTCAGCTATGACCAAACATTGAGGTGAATACTCAAATCCTTATACGACCGAGGAGCACAAGGCCCATGGCACATTTCTCAGTAAGCCCAGATTGCAGGATTGCAACATTTACAAGAGTTGCAGTTAGGAGATCCTTAAAGTTGTGGCTGTGCTATGGTGCAGACGTTGGTGCGAAGCTCACTCTCAGGGCTGAATCAGTAGTGTCAGCTTCCATAATCGCATCGGCTTTGGTCCTTCCAGTTTGCATTAGCTGGAAGTCCCTGTGCTGTCTCCTGGACCTGTGAGCTGTATGGGGCTGAGGAGCAACCAGCTGGCATTCCCAGTGGTAGCTGGCCAGAAAGGCTGTAGAAGTTGCTAAGAAAGAGAGGTGCGGACACTGAGAGGCGTTCCTTTGGCATGAGTCCCACCTTGCACCCTCTTTCTGCCCTTCTCACAAGAGCCCTTGAACAAAATGAAATAACTCTATGTGGTGTCACAGTGTGCTCTTATGTTCAACTGCATTTTTTCTTTCCCCTTATATTCTGTTCAGAGCATCAGCTCTGTTGAGAGAGGCACTCTACTTCTCTCTGGCTGTACATAGTTCCTGCATTTTCCTTTGGCACCTCCAAGATAAGTTCAGTCTCTATCAGCTGACTGGACATGAAGTGTGTGTGGGGGAACTGTCCTTGTATAGCTTCATATCTTAGTACAGAAGAGTAGTGGGACAAATACTGAAACAATAGCTATAAGGGTAGAGAGTCATGAACAATAAACAGAGTCAGTTATGCTAAAGAACTTTTTTTTTTTAAGATTTCAGTGGAGTAACGTCTTATGTAGTGTAAGCTTTTGAGAAAGAATTTAGTACTATACCTCACGAAATGTTACTCCATGTGAAAATGTTACTCCATGTGAAAATTGTTGATTGCATTAAAAAGTAATTGCAGGGACAGTAAATAGGAGCGATAAAACATTGGTTTTAAGGAATGTGGCAACTAGGTGCTTCTAAGATATGCAGTACAAGTAAATGCAACCTGCTTACTAGGGATCTAGTAGAAAGATTGAATGCTACATTAATTACAGTCACAGATGGTCATAAAATTAGGATGTTCAACAAATACAGAGGAGGTTATAATACAAAAGGACAGAAAGAGGTTGGTAATATGGGCAAGAGATAAAATTAGGTGCTCTAGAAATATGTAAATTAGAACATCTGAAAATATGCAAAATATGAATTTTCAGTGGTAGAGAAGTGTTGAAAAGGAAATGTTAAAGATCAACATGACAATGGAAACTGATTAGGAATGTAGTTTGAACAAGACAGGCATACAAGAGAGCAGAATTAAGGTTGTGTGGGCAGCAATTGCATGCATGCCCTAAGGATCTAATTTTCTCTCCTTTGGGATGTTTGACCTTGCAGTGCAAAGGCTGCTGTCTGCACTGAGTTGACCCATAAGAAGGAACTTCGGGATTTTATACCAGGTGAATCATCTCAGCTCATTTCCTTGTTTGAAGGACAGATCTAGATCGAGTGGTGTTTAATTTGATGTCATATAGCAGATCTGGTTTGCATTGACTCACCTGAGCCTTGTCCATGTTTTCAGGATCTAAGAGCAAGAGCAGCAGATCCCATCCTTCCCTGTGACTAGAAGTGTGTGTAGAAAAGAGGTACAGGCTGTGGGATTGACTTTGTCCAGTAGAAGGGTTCAAGAGAAAATGGTGTCTTATAAAAGCTGCATAGATGATGTGAGGAAATAGGCTTTCATCGTGTTGTGAGCACTGCTAGGGTGGTGAGCTGGATGGGTAGGTATCCTTACAACCTACCTGGCTTCCAAGCCTTTTATACCAGTATGGTTCTTTTTAGCCCTGAAAAGTATAGGAAAAACTTGGTAGATCTTCAGGTATAAACAATCCAGTGTAGAAGATACCGGTAAGCAGTACAGGGCACCTTGAACTTTGAAAAAGGAGGAAAAAACCACTTCAATCCATGTGGAACAGATCTGCTTCCTTTTTAGCTAAAAGGGGGTTGGTGCTTGGACTGAGGGATTTGTGTAGTCTGTTTCCTCAAATGAGAAGCCATCTGTCTGAAGTGTATTTGTTTATGGGTTCTAAATTAAAAGTACAGTTTACAATTCAGTGTAAAATTTGGTGTTTGTACCTTGTTTTCATCTGCATGCAGGATTTGGGAATGTTTTCTTCATCTTGTAATTTTGTATATAGTTCTGTGAGATCACGTTTGAATTATTTTAAAAATTGGAGAAAGGTTGCTATGTTATTCTTTGAATATAAAATTAAATTTAGACATGAATATCCAGTTCAGACCTGGGGAATAATTTCCATAGCCAAAAAGAAGGGCTTGTTAGTGGATGGATGGAAAGTCTGGGTCATGACAGCTCACGGAGACTACCAATTGATTGATCAGATGCACAATAACATGGATACAGCTGCAATATATAGACTTTTCCAATAGCAGAACATAGCAATTACCCATTATACAGGTTAAAAAGCATCGTACAGGTGTAGCATCCTGTTCCAGTGGAGAGGCTGGCCCTAGCCTGTTGAGGCTTGTCATTCCTGGGAGTCATGTTGAGAGGCAGGTGAGCTGATTAATTTCCACTCATCTGTTTGATATTGACACATGGCCAAGAAAAGCTGTGGAAACATCTCCCTGGAAAGGCATTAGCAGGGTTTTTTGTTTGTTTGTTTTTGGTTGGTGGGGTTTTTTGGGTTTTGCATTTTTTTGGGGTGGGTTGGTTTTTTTTTTTTTGTGGGGGTGGGGGGGAGAGTTGTTTTATGTTTTTTATCTATACTGGAAAAGCATTGATGTTTGTGGGGATCCTGGTTTTCTGATTACATGAATATCCTATTCATGACTGTACAACCACCTTGGTCCCTTCCATGTCTGGCTGAATTTTCAATGCCTTAAAAGAGATTTCTAAGTGGGTTCAAAATTGGCTGAGGTGCTCAGCATGTCTCCAGACAAATTTCTTCAACTATTTAACTGCTGGTGTATTGGCAAAGCAATTAGATGGCGGTCAACTGAACCAGTCTTCATGTTACATGCTGACATGTTTAGATCTCCTACAGCACATACAGTTTCACCTGTTTTCTTCATCAGTGTATTCAGTTCTGCAGTAACAGATACATAAAATGGATGTGTGGGATTGACAGTTCTTCCAGGTAGCAAATGTCTTCTGCTGCAGCTGGGTCAGGGAAAATTCCCACAGTGGAAGACAAAGTAACTCATCGTCTCAAGAGGCACAGAATAACCGTTACTGTCTCTAGGCTGTATGTTATTTACAGCCAGAGAGTTTAAGACGGATGAATTTATATAGCACTAATGATCTTCATATAAGTTTCTTAGTCTTCATATAACTTTCATTGCTAACTTCACTGACCTTTTTGGAGATGCTGAAATCTAAAATGCTTCTGTACTTCAATGCACTCTCAGTTTTACCAGGTTTTGATCCCTTGAATTTACATATCATATGAGTTTGTCATATTCACACTCTGGAAAACATCTCTCAATTCTTGCCATTCCTTATGTTTGGTCTTACATTTTTTAGGCATCATTGGTTCTGAATGTGTTTTGGCTGCTTTGTAAAGGTATGAGTCTATTACAAGAAATAGGTGGATGGGGTGGGAGGAGGGCAGAAATAACATGTTTTCATTTCTTAATGTTACTTAGTGAGAATCTGGGCTAACAAGAACACAATTCATTTTACCAAAATGATACAGAAGATCTACTCTCATCATTTACTAAAATCAACAACTGGTCATATCAGTTACTAGTTGTTTAACTTTCCCTCATCAGTCACTGTCTGTAGTAGCAGAACCCAAGGGGAGACTGCCAGCTGCTGCTCTTGTAAGAAGTAAATCTTTTAAAAGTAGTTTATAGGTCTTGCTGCAGATGTCGGAACGGTGGTTTGTTTCAGCCCGTGTACTGCCCCTGGAAGTTTCCAGTAACCACTTCAGAGGTGGACTTACGGCTCACAACGCTGAAGTAAGCAGATACAGAATAACTTGTTCAGAGGGAATTGTTCATATAAACTCCAGTTTAAAGTTGGTATCTACTTGATATGCTGCTTTATTTCAGTTATTCTTCCAAACTCTTTTGGCCAGTTTCTCAGTGATTTAGCTGCATTGTAATTAACACAAGTTTAAGATCTGGACCTGTATTTTGTTTGGTTTTGCTTCTTTGTTTTCAGGAAGTGTTATTTAACAAATGTGTTTATGTTAGCCACTAAATGTTTAATTATTTTCTATGAATTCACTTATACAGTCTTTTGGGTTTTTTTAACTAAAGGAGTAGACCATATTGACATTTCTTAATGCTATTTGCTGTTATATTTTCATCCTAAAGAGCGGACTCTGCGGTGTTTTTCCAAGTTGCACGAGTGAGAAACTCTTCCATTGCAGCCTAATGATTCCAGATATCTTAAGTTAGATAAATCTGTGTGCAATCGAGAAAACCATGCCCTAAGAAGATAGTGAATTCTTCTGAAGAGTTTTGTGTTGCCACTTTCTATTAATTCTTTCCAGCTATGTGTCCTTGAAGAAGAATGAATGTCTGTCATTGACTGAGGTCTTCAGTCCTATTCCCATAGTTAAGGAGGCACCTTGCCACTTACAGGCAGTGTGAGACATCTTTAGATAGACAGCAGCTGAAAACACAGAATTGCATAGGGATTATGCATACTTGACAGAAAAATGGCCATTTTATGAGGTGTTAGTAGTGTATATCTGTCCAGTCCTTGTGAGTGCTTTTCATATGAAATAACTTGAGAAACTATTATGTCTTCTGTTCCTTTAATTTTGAAGGATTAAAGAAAACCCCTTTTCACATATAAATGAATTCATGCTGTGCTAGGACTGGGCTTTTTGGAGTAAGATTTGAGTTTAGATTCTTACCACAACCACAGCCGATCCTGAGGAAGAACTACTAATGGACTGAGGCATTCTCGCCCCTAGCTCTCACCTGTTAACTCCTATCAAAATGCTTGCATTCTGGAAACTTGCAAATTCTCAAAAAGCAGCTAGGCTCACAACAGTTGTAGGATGAGAGTTTGCCTCTCCTGCTATGCTGCTCAGGCCCAGGGGACAGCCAGCTGCTGTGAAGCAGTTCTTCGCTTGCGACTGTCTTAAATCTAGTGGTTGCCCTAGTTGTACATTTCTACCACCACTGGGAGATGATCGACCTTTCTTCCCCCCCGCCATCGCTGGTGTTCATTAAATGGGGCCATAAATACCTCTTTCCAGTAGTGTGTTGGAAGTTTTTAAGTATTTGAGCGATTCCTGCATGTGAAAACACTATAAAATCATACTAGTGACAACTTTCTTTGACCACAGTGCTTGTTAGCAGAATTAACCTATTTGGACAGGCTCGCTGAGAAAAATTCCAGTTGTCTCTGAACTCTCAATCTGTGTTCTTCTGAACTCTCAGTCCATGTTGATACATTTGAACATGATTAACATAAAATTTCTATTAAGGCATACACATAATAAGTTGAAACTCAAGGAAATCTGCAAATGTGGTTTGTAACAAGACAGTAAAATATTATTTTAAAAATCAGAAATTAATTTTGTGCTCAAGGAAATAGCTTCCTCCACAGCTGTTTTGGGTAGTTTTTTTTCTGTCATCTTCCTGTACCGCCAGGGGAGTCTTAAGCATTGTTCTGCAATATTATTATTGCTGGAGCTTCTCCTGATCAGAGCCTGGTATTATAATCATAACTTATTTGCTGGATGTAAATGGATAGTAGCTGAAACCAAATTTCTTTTCACCTATATAATCAAAAAATATTATTTGGATTCCTAGAGGTGAAAGGAGGCAAGCTGAAACTTCATCTTTGAAGAGAAAATTTCAGAGGCACTTTGTCACTGTCATGTCGTGGTGCAGACATCTGTCAGACTCTATTACAAATCCAACTTTCTTATTCGATGAGTTACTCAATTTGCAAATTGAGACCTCTCTGCTTTGTTAAAAATTATCACTGCTCATCCGAAAACCCTAAGTGTTTAAAAGTATAAGATGACAGCTTGAACGCTTAGGGACGTGGACTGTCCTTATAAGGACAAATTACCTTTCTGGATGTCACATTTAAATGTTTGGCTGCCTATCATCTACAGGGAATTTAGCGTGATAAATCTTTTTAGATCTCTGAGAGTTGAGGAATTATAAGTGAAATGCACGAAAGGTGTTTGAGGTTCAATTTTTCTTTGTGTGCATCTTTTACAGAGTAGGCTTCAAACGTCTCTGATTTCAAGTACTTTAAGTGGAAGATATTGCTTGAGGTCATCTCCTTTATTCAAAAATATGAAGCTGTTGTCTTTGTTTTTCATCTAAATAAGGATTTTTTTGTGTTTACTAAGTATATGTATTAGGCTATTTTCTAGCATGAATCAGGATGGATGAAGCTAAAGATTAAAAAGTTAATTTTTTTTACTTGTGTGACAAGCATACAACGATGTAATTCTGGAGTGGATTTGGTCCATCGTTTCAGTATCCCATTTTGTAATTTCATTGTCAATCCCAGTAATATTTGCTATTCTTCTGGGAATATATACGTTACATGAGACTTATGTGGTTTCTTATTATTTACATTAAAAACAGCCTTTCCTCAATGCTAGGTGTTGATGATATGGATGCTCCCGTGGCAACAAAAATGTGTATTCTCCTCATTTCTTTGATTTGTGTGTATTTTGATGTTGGTTTTCCTGTATTTTTGTTGAGATAGATTATAACTTTTAGTAATATTGATGTAATTCTTGCTGAATATATCCCATTAGCTAGGTGCTGTTCATCCATGGGCATTCTGCTTCCATATAGTGCTTTATAGATGTTTATTTTATTTGGGAAGTAGATTGCTCTCAGAAGAAAACAGCTTTGATCTCCTGACATATACCACCAAAAGTTCTATAACGCATTATGGGATATGAGAACCACATCTTCAGTTTCGATTACTGCTGTCCTTCTTTAGTCCAGCTTGAAAACTGAACAATTTTTTTCAAGGAGTGTTAAGCTAATGACTGTCTTCAGCTCTGTGCCAGCACTTGTTTCTTCCTTCATGGTTCGAATAAAGGAATAGAGGGAGCAGCTTTGACAGGCCTGAAATATCCTTGGGTTTGGCTGTTACAGAAAAGAGCAGCTCAGTAGGCTGATCCTTTGTTTCCAGATATCAGAGGTGCGACAGCTTGATCCCTTCAGTACCAGGGATGGGGAGTGAGTTGGTTGGTTGGTGGTTGGCTGTTTTTTTTGTGTTTTCTGTTTTTTTTCTTTCCTTTTTTAACCTCTAGGTTCTTACAGCCAGTATCTACTAGTCCTAGTGCAGTGAGCTATTTCAAAGTTAACTGTAGAAAACCTGGTCGCTCTGGATTACTGAATTTGCATATGAAGTCTTTTGGGCTAACCAAAACTCTTTAGTAGGCCTGGAAAGAAGGACCTACCTTCTCTTCCTATAGCAAGACGTTGCTGGGACTGTTGTGCTGAGTGAAGCCCTGTTATGATGTGTGATAAGTCATAAGGCAATCACTGATGGGTACTGTGCAACATGATTCTAACACCACAGCTGCTCCATACCCTGCCGGCATGGATACCAAACCTTTGGGAGTTTCTGAAGCGCTCCCGTGTGTGATCCTGTGCCCAGCTTCAGAACCAGTGCCTCAGACAGCATCAGCCCAGGCCTGCCTGAGGTCCCAAGGTGAAGGGAGCTTCCCTTCTGAAGTCGCATCACTTCTCTGGTTTTCTGAGGGGAATCATTAGGACTCCTTGCAGGTTCTGGAGGTAGTCCGTGCTATAAAGGGAAGTATACAAGAGGTTTGTGACAACATCCCAAAAGACTGTGACCAAGAACAACAACTGTGGTAGAGAAGCATGTCTCTGCACAACTGGGAGACTGTCTGTGGATTGGTGCTCAGGCGTGTCAAAGAGAAGCCTTCTTCACCTGGGAGGCTTGGGTCTTCTCGGCCATGTCTGCTTGCAGATCTCTTAGCGCTGTCATCTTTGACAAAGCAGTGAGTGTCAATTCCTTACTCTGCTTAACAGTAGGTGAGCAAATCAACAGCGCGGAAAAAGAAGCCAGGGTAGATGTTTCCTGGCAAAGTTTAGTTTCCCTGGGCTAGGAAGTGTACAAGAGATTTGAGGTGCAGCTTTTTCTTGTCTCCCTAGATGTTGCTGATTTGGCTTTGAATGTGTTGATCCTCAGCTGTTTTTTAAGTGGAACAGAAATAAATATGGTTTATGTTTGGTGGGTGTTTGTTTTGCCTTTTTTTTTTTTTTCCTGATGTCGTTGCCCTGCTGTACACTTGCCCCACAGCGCAGGCCTCACTGCAGGATGTTATTTAAGTTCTGAGCATGGCGATGGCAACGCTAATTTGGGAGCTATTGGACAAAGTCAGGGATGAGCTTTGGTAGTAAGGATTTAAGATAAGCATCTTACACCTGCAGAGATCTTAAGGATTTTTTTTTTTTTAATATTGTGGGAAAACGATGAGGTAAAGATTATAAAGCAAAATGGACTTGGACAATTCACAGTTTTAACTACAAGTAAGTTTGCTGAAGCCCTTCAGTGTTGTATCCAGTCCTGACACAAGTCAGTTTGCTTCCCAAAGGACCACTTTTTAATGTCTAGAAATATATTAGAATTTCAACACGGCCTCAAGATGAAAGATATTCATCTGAGTTTGCCTAATTGTTCCAAATTAAAAGAAGAAAAAAGAACTGAACTGTGAAGAGGTGAAGGGGAATGTCTCTTGGTTTTATCAGATCTATTTCTTAATCCAAAGTTTGGAAGTAGAGGCAGAGAATAGCACTGACTGATGAATTCTGAGTAGTGGATATACAATACTGTATGACAGCAGAAAGGATTTTGAAACTTTAGTTCATTTCACTGGCTCTTTTGTCCTGAACCTGAAGGAATCAAGGTGTGGAGGAGTTCAAAGTGCATTGTTCTGTGTTAACTTTAGAAAAAGTCCCCAGATCCTATCAGCTGACCTTGAGTGAAGGTGTGAATTAGTGGGAAAAATGGGGTCTCTCCCCACCCAGAAGAAACTAATTTGCTTCCGGAACATGATTCAGGTTTTAGAAATGGTAGTACTTCCTACTGAAATCTTTCCTTGTAATCTCTCATAGTACTTTTTCTGCCTTGTTCCTTTGGGTTTCTAAGATTTTCATTGAAAGAGACCCTCGGCTATGCCTAGGTATCCATCCAGGCCAGCAGCTCTTAAACTAGATGTGGAGTGCAGTCTATCATAGTCCAAGTCATCTGTTTTTTTAGCCAGTGCCTGAAACTGCAATCTGTAGAGCACATTTCAGAAATGCAGTATCAAACGTGCTCAAAAAGGCAACAGACCTGAACCTCACTTGGATAGTTGGTAGGGAGTTGTCTACTTACATGGAATTTTACAAACTTTTCAGCTTAATCAGAGGTTCATATGGAAAACATTTCACACAAAGACATTGTGTTGATTTTCAGTACTTTCAAGGGGGGGACATAAATGGTTTACACTCACTCATACATAGATTATTTAATTTTGTTATTCCTTTATTTGTTTGTTTTAAAGTCACCAATATTACTCAGTACAGGTTACTTGCTTATGTTGATTGTGTTCTTCAACCCCTTAAGAAAATCAGTAGTGAAAATCAAATAGTGAGAGGAATGAAGCAATTTTTAGTATGTGGCATTCCCAATACATTGAGTCCTAGTAACGTGAAGAGCAGGTCGCACCAACTATAATTGTTTTGGTTTTGACAAGACTGAAAGCCAGAAGACTTACTGTGACGTGTTTCTGTACTGGACATGAGCTACACCTAACAAATCTGAAGGTTGTCGTGGTACCAAAACAATGCCCATCTGTCCTCCATGAGTTACAAACTTTACAGATTTGGCTGAATATCACTCATAAAATAACTGACTTTTCTAAGGCTGGACAGTACGTGAGTGACAGAACTGAGGCTAAGCCTAGTTCCTGTCTGCCATTATAATGCCCAGTCCACTGAGGCACCCTGCTTCCCTGTAAATGATTTGTATGTGTAATATTGCTTTCCCCTGTGAACTAGCATATCAGATAGGAAAAGAAACCCAAATATTACAGGAGTGGCTAAGGCTCTGTTCAGTCTGTCCGCTGTGTGGAAATGCAGACAGATGTTACGGCACAATTCCAAAAATAATCTTTTTGGAAACTTTACCATCTTGTGGCCTGGGCAAGCTGAAGCATATTTGCCCCCTGGAAGAATAAGAAGCATAAGCAGACCCAAAATACTAAAATACAGGTGTCCTATGAGTGCTTACATATTAGTTTGCTCTGGAAAATCATGGGATTTGGGTAGATATTTGGAAGGTGGAAGGCTATAACTTAAAATGAGGAGAGAAAGAAATGTTAACCATTAAGGAGGGTGACAGAGGAGGAGAAACACAAAAAGAAGAAGGGGACACAAGTGCAGGAAGAAGGGTTGGAAACATAGCTGGCCCAGTGTAGCAGCAGGTTACTGAGGTAGGAGGAGAATAGGTAACGAGACCAGCGATCAAAGGAAGTACAAATATCTTTTGCTCAAGTCGTCATAATTTTTACTTCTGAGGTCCTAAGTTCTGTTGCAGTGTTGCGCTTCCCACATACAGAGTAGGGAAATTTCAGCTCTTTTGCAGAGAGAATGTGCATATGTGTGAATTTTGCTCAAATTCAGATTATCTTTGATGCTCCAAACAGAAAAGCATATATATCGTTTGGTTTTCATATATTTCTACACATATGCTGTAGTTTTCTAAATTACTTTTCTAGTCCATAAACAAAGTAGATTAGGTGGATAAGCTATCTTCTTCAGAAGTATAAACCAAAATATATTCTGCTTCTGTTATTTGTTAAGCAAAAATGTAGTTTACAAAGTTATATGCCTTTAATCTCACAATTTTCATTGGACTCTGTGCCTTGGTTATTTTTTGTACCTACATTTGTTTGGTTTGTTTGGTTTTACTGAATGTGTGCAGTATTGAAACTATCACTAAAAACATCTAGTTCGCCTTCTAAAACACTTTACTAGCTTATTTCAGGTGAAAAAAATGCAAGCCTCTTTTTTAAAGAAATAGATTTTATTTCAATGTCTGTAAATTTTTTAACATATACAATTGAGTTAGCTACGTAGAGTAACAGGGGCTTCCGTGGTGACACTAGTCTGAGGGGGGAAAATGATATCACAAGAATGGAAACAAATGTGTTCGAGAACACTCTGGTCATGAAGCTTTTAATTCCACACTTGGGGAAACAGCAGGATTTACTGGGGTCAGTTGTACTCCACTGGGATATGTATTATTAAAGTGTGTATATATGTGAGTATAAGTGTTACAGGGAAGAGTAGAAGGTCAGAACATACTTTGCAGTTTTATTGCATTGCATTAGATTTACCTTTTAAAACTTATTTGTTCTCAAAATCAGACATAAAACACACACCCCCCCGCACATATATTTACTTGATAAATATTTAAATAGCTGCATTTACCCTTCAAGTACAGTATGTACGCTTATTACGAGCAGGAATAGGAAAATAACCATGCATTTTTTTCCATTTGAAAGCTACTTTTACCATTTTTCTTCTGTTGGACCTTATGTAGTTTATTTTTATAATCATTTTAGGAAGTTATTTTCAGGCCGATTCTCACAGAACTTGTCCTACAGTGACTGTATGTTTATTTGTGTGTGACACATGGCCCAGATCACCTCTCCTAGTTTTTTACCTTGCATACCTTCCACTGAATGGAAACTGGGCCTGACTTTCCTTTGTAGTGCGGCTGTGCTACGTTGCGCTGCCAGGGCACTTTGATTTCAGAGTCAGCATAGCCAGCCCCAGAAGGATTACTTTGTAACAGCTGGGGTAGAAAGGGGTACCCCTGGGACCTACTGCTCCAGTTTGGGCTGGACGAGAGGACAAATGTTGGTGCAAAGGCTCTTCTCAGGTGCACTGGGGACCAGCCTGCTATAAGTTTGCAGTGGAATCAGCAAAGCACAGAATTTACTTGAAAACAACTTTTATACAGTCACATTCTCCACCTATCTTGTGCTTTATTCTTGAAGGTGATAGAAAAAGCGGGAGCTTGTGTGAGCTGTTTTCAAACTCGGAGTCTGTTAAAATAATTCAATACTTAGAATCACTTCTAAGAATGTAAAGCTATTTACTACCAGCTTCCAAAAATGTTGTGGAGCTACTCTCAAACTTCATGCTCATACCTTTAATAGTATGTTAGAAATTAAGTAATAGTAATGTAACATGAAATATCCACTGCAGTTTTATATATGTTTTCTTTTTTAATTTCGAATAATGTGGAAGGAACATAATAATTTTAACGTACATATTACTTAAGGCTGGACAAAGTTGAAAGAAAATGTAATACATATTAGATATACAAATGGCAGAAGGATCCCTCTGCTCTGTCCATATCCTGTGTTCTTCATTCTGCCTGCAGGATCTGAGCCCCAAAAGGAAAATATAATGAAACTTTTTTTAAAATTTTAAAGGTTTTTTTCCCTTCTTCCTGAACAATTTACACTGATTGGATTGCAGCCTGAAATTTCCATTTTAGCTGCTGTAGCTTTGAGTAAAACAATTACTTTTTATTAAAAATGTCAAGTCGAATGATTATTTAAATCTGGCTTAAATAAAAAAAAAAAGAAAACAAAACACTTTGCTGGTTACTGTTGTTTTGCATGGAATTCTGTGCTATGGAAACTGGACATAATTTCATTGAATTGATTTTCTTTTAATTGGTTTTAATGAAAATTACATGTGTGTGTAAAGGGAGGATACAATTCCTTAAGGGCCTTAAATTGTCCTGATACACATGTGCAATTTCCATTACTCTTAATGGGAGGTGCATTTTTCTCAGTGGTGAGAATGAATTCCTCGGGCCCAGATTGTGGATAACCTTTGTGGAAGTGGTAGCATGATACTTTTTTGGCATGAATGCAGCAAGGGAGCATTGGAACTACTCAAAATGGGGGTGAGCATCTTGAGCTGAGGTATGGGCAGGGCAGTGCCCCAACTCTTTCTCTCAGTCACCCAGCTTGGCATCTGCCGTTTGCAGAGCTCACAACCTGTAAGTGCTCCGGCTCCCATTCCTGAGCTTTTGAAAGGATTTTATGAACTCTAATCTGAAAGAAAACCCTAGCTAGACTCATCGTCTTTTAGAAACCACTGGTGAATTCTTAATGTGTATGCAACTGCAATTCCAGAATGAGTTATTTTCATTTTTAAAACATTGTCTTAATATTTTAACCATGTTGGCAGTTACAATGAATTGTAACACCAAACATATAGAAACAATTAACCTGGTGTATGAACCTTGGGGTAAAGATAATTCAGCTCTCTGTGCCCTTCCCACATGCCCATCATAAAATTCATGTTACATAGCATCCTTTTAGACATCAGTAGATCTTAATTTTTATGCATCCAATATCATTATACCACAGTGTTAATCTAGTCAGAGCAAGTACTCCAGTCAGAGTAAGTTAATCCAATTGGCGTAAGTAGTTCGGTATTTTTATTTTAGACTTTGTTGCAGAGATATAGTACTTGCCTGAATTAGGACAGGCACATTTGGTCTCAGCCAAACAATAAAATACGAGTTTGCAGTCAACCTTAAGGTGCAACTTCTTTGACCAGGAATGG
The DNA here is from genome assembly GCF_949628215.1 of Phalacrocorax aristotelis. NCBI lineage: Eukaryota > Metazoa > Chordata > Aves > Suliformes > Phalacrocoracidae > Phalacrocorax > Phalacrocorax aristotelis. The sequence continues at coordinate 104,106,104 of NC_134277.1, read as the reverse complement.
CAAAGTGGGAAACTGTAAATGTTTGAAGAAAATAATGTAATCCATTATTACGACATTTCCTGGTGGGTTCGGTTTGTGAGATCAGTGTTTTGATTTGATCTTTAGGTATTGTCCTGTTGTTTACAAGAAGAAAACAATAGAGTTATACAAAGTCTGATAAACATCATAATAAAGAGTGAAGATTTTTGAAAAATTCCTTCTTTGACCATAATTTCTTGGTTTTGGCAGTGCATATTCTGCACTGATGGAAGTAAGCATAACTGAATCACAAAGGCTGCACTTCTAACTCTTTCTTCTAATTTCACTGTTTATGGAAATATATTCCTTGTTGCAGTAATAGGCATGCTGAAGTATCAGTATGTAGGGACAATGGAATGAGTTGAGGGATTTACTGATTTACTCTGAAATACTTTTTTGTAGTGTTTATGCAATAGAAGTTAGTATAGCATTAGAATTTCAGTCAGTCCAACCATTGGCAGTGATTTATAACCTGAGTTTTAAATGAAATTGGGAATTAGGGGAGAAACATTATTTTCTAGTCAAGTCAAGCAGCTCTGTTGTGGACAAGGGGTATTTCCTCTTGACTTATACCCAATCTGAGTGAATCAGGAACTCCAGTCTGAAGGAGCTTATAATTTCAGCAGTAATTGCTGTTTAAATTCCATTTCTACCTGTTAAAATGATGAGAGGAAAATGTAAGAAAAGCAGATGCTCTGACCATTTAGAGCCCAGTAGATCCTCAGATCTCATGTAGGGTACCAAAAGTTCTTCCCTAAGGGGACTCAAGAGTGAGAGCTTTTCTTGAATTTTTTTTTTTTTGCTCTGTGGTGCTGTATTACAATATTTACCTGTCTCACCTGTAAGCGATGAGGGCACTCCTTTGCTGGTGCATAATGAATCCTAGCGCTTTCAACTGTTATTTCCTACCAGTCCACTGAGAGCTGAGGAACTTTGCTGAGGACCAGCTGTATTAGTTGTCTTCCTTCCTGGTAGTACTGTTTCCACTGTGGCAATGTGGCCTCTTGGGTGTGGTGTAGAAGAGCTGCTGCCTTGCACCGGCGTTGACACCCCATCCATCCCCACTGCACTGCTCCGCTCCCTGTACACACAGGCTGAATTCGTGGCTGAATTCCCACCCCCCTTCCAGGGGACCGGATACAAATAGTAATTTCTGTACCAATATTTAAGAAAAGAGAGGGAAGGGATTAGCAGTTTTGTGGTCTAAACTGTGTACTGAGATTCAGCACAAATATCGGAGAAAGAATGACTCAAAGTACAGCAATATGATAAACATGCAGCGTGGGTTTACCAAAGGCAGACCTTTCCCATCTCACGATACCTGTCTTTAGTAAGCTTGTTTGATACCTCTTTCCCTTGGCAAAGGAAATGTGTATGGTTGGATTTCAAATAAACATCAAATAAGGTGCCACTTGAGAATTGGTTCAGTTACAGAGATTAGTACAAGAACTCTGAGGTGATAATGCATTAGTTAAAGGGATAATAACAAAAGGTTATGTGTAAAAAGAAGTGGTGAGCCTAAAGGTAGGGGTGAAATTCCACAAAGAGTGATCTTGGTACTGATTTTACTTATTGTTTCCAGTAAATTGCAGGAACAGTCCTTTGGAATTTGTTGGTATGTAAGGTATAGTGGTATTGTAAATTTCAAAAGAGATTATCAAATGGTAAAAGCTGGATGGCTTTTACAACAGGAATAACAGTCATGGGATGAGATCTGGTAAGAACCGCAAGATCACACAAATAGTGGTTAATACTATTTTCACTATAAAGTCGGAGGCTTATTCATTGGAAATAAGTGTAAAATTATAGGATTATTTTATCTGATCACCAGTCTGAAAGCCTCATATGATCTCCAGGTATGACAAAATGGGTAATGGCAGTTTTAGGAAGAACCTACCAAAGTACTTGCCAGGAAAGGGATGTGGAAGTATTAATACCATTGAAGTTTGCCTGAGCGTGATATCTGTCCATGTAGAATCGTGTCTGCAGTTCTGGGTGAAGCAGATAATGTGGGCAGAGATCTGAGAGAAAAGGTTACGATAATCCGACTGAAAATGAAGACGACCTGTTTTGTTTTCACTCTTGGCAGATGGGTAAATTGGAAAAAAGCGGCCATGAAAAAAGAAACTTAAAATGCAAGAAAGATTTCTAAATCTTTGGAGGAGTGAGGTTGTGGAACAGCCTACCTGTAGGAGCAGTGGAAACAAAACATAAACTTCAGAAGTTGTGTAATGCATGTGACTGACCTTGACAAAAGAAAATCCTTGACAGGTTGCTGCAGTCATTGCAGCATGCCCCACAGTGACTGCAATGACAGTGGAATGCCTACTAAGTACAGTTTCAAGCATGTCCATGCAGGTGACCCAAAGCTGCAGTCTGTTGCTTCTGCAGCAGTTTCCTTAAAATATGATTCTCCCACGTGGGGCTTGAGCAGGAAAAGGGTTGGTGTCTTAGAAAAAAATAAGTCTAAAAACATTCATTGAAGTGATGAAAAAGAAAGTAAATGAGGATTGACAGCGAGAGGCAATACTTAATATGGTATCAATATTCAGAATGGAAAAAAGGTGCTTACAGGTGAGCTTAACTTAGTAAAATTATGCAAGCTGCTTACGAGACAAATTTATAGGCACCATGTATAATGGAGATTAAAACCAGTGAACAGAGAATGAATCTTATGATACTAAATTTGTAGGTTTTGCAGTTATGAATGGGTAAAGAAACAATATGAAGTGACCCAGAGGTAAGAAAAAGTATGGGTGGGGTGGAAAATGAAGTTTTCTTAAGACGACGTGAGTGGATAGCCATATGGAAAAGTAGTCTGAAATACAGATATCAGAAATACTCAGTGTTCAGGAGACTCTTGAAATGGACTGTCAAAATGTTTTGTTGCTAACATTTACGGTGCTGTGTCATTGACAAAGTGAAGTCAAATTATAACTCAGCTTTAGATGCATCCAGACATGCACTAAACGCAATTTACTGAGAAAGCACTGTTGAAATCTCCCTTCCTAGTTTTGTTCATTTCTGGGTAACAGAAGTTGTGCTTAGTGAAGAAGAGACTGTTATTATCACAATGTGTTTGATAAATGCAAGAGAAATATTTATTTAGTTATGGACAGTTGGAACAAAGCCTGTCAGGTACTGACAGACAGTGACAGCTTATAAGCATTTGAAAATAGGTGCGTGAATAAGGCTGGGAATATGTGAATTTCCAATAAAATAGAGGAGGATTAAGGAAAATTTAAACTATATATGAGAGTTCAGTATTAGTTTTTGTTAGTTAATTTAATGAAGATGTTGGGACAGCAGTGAGAATGCTATAGTAAAGCATGCAAAATACTTTCACTTGTGCCCATCCTTTTTCATTCATTCATAGCATTTCAAAAAACTTTCTTTGTGTACTGAAATATTCCAGGCTTGGTCTTTGCTAGCAGTTAACTGAAGATAGAGTTCAACAATTTATGAGTTACAGAAGTCAGAAAATCAGTGTTCCTATTGCAGAGTGAGTCATACATCCTCTTTGATCGAACTTTTGGCTTGTTGTTTTTTTTTTTTCTTTCAAAAGCAACTCAGCCTTTGGCTCGTAATATATTAACACGTCCTGTTGAGGACCAAAACTGGAAGATGGAAAAATCTGTTAAGGCCATTCAAAAAATCACTTCAGAACGTGTTCGGTTGGCCCCTGCTGGGAGGTCTGCCACTATTTAAGAACAATGCAGGCCCAGCCAGGCCTCTAAACCACTGCAATGTGTGATTTTTTTTTTTCACCTACACTTTCTGACCAGAGCTGACACTAGAGCCATATTGCAACACCTGCTTATTGCAGTGTTTCAGAAGGTTGTCTATGATTTAATCATCAGCAACGGAATAAGATGGCCATGCCTAAAAAGAGAGGGAGGAAAAAAGATCCTGTGGCAAAGATGATCAATTTTATTATTATTACATTATTACAATACGTAGACTATGTCATTGTGTGTTTTGTTAAAAGGATAATGAAATCCCTGTGTAAATAAGAATTCTGATCCTATTAAGAAGCTACTTGGTTAAACTGTTTCACCAGGAGAAGTATGAAAAATCTTGATGTTGCCATTAGAACAGTTCTCAAAACCTGTACTTAGCTTCTGTCTTTCTTTGGGTACTGCGCCCATCCCCATGACATGAGCAATCTGTAATAACTTTGTAATAAGGGTGTCTGCACTTTGTTTTTATGGCATGGGAGAAATATACGGGTATACCAGGAAAGATGAACACCAGGGTAGAACCGACTCTAGCAACATAATTCAGCTGTGTTATTACGGCGTTGGGTCCTTGCGTATGGATTGTTTTGCTTCCTCTTGTGGCCTCTCTTGAACATCATCCTTTCCCAAGCTTTATAAGGTGTCCTTGCAGGTTGGGTGTGGCCTGCAAACAGCGTGGACTGTTTGCATCCTCGGTCCCCACTGAGATGTAAGTTTGTTGTGCATCAGAAGGAATGTATCTGTTTGGCTGTTCTGTAGCACCATTTCCATGTTATTTCTCAGAACCTTCAAATGCCGTTATGTATGGCATCCATAATGCCCTACTGATGGCATTGCTATCTCTCATTTTGGGAACCCATCCCTGCCTAGCTTATGTTTAGTTCTTGGAGTAATTTTTGGTGAGCTAATCTGTCAAGCAGATAAACAGGAAACTGGTCCATGGGTGTTAAGTCTGACTATGCTGAATAGCTATTGATCGGAGAAAGGATTGCTATGGTCAGAGCCCCGGTGTCTGGCCAGAGCCTGGCTGATCCCCTGATGTCTGAAAGAAAGTAGAAAACCAGAGAGGAGCAAATCACATGTGCCCGAGGGCAGAGAGCAGCATTTCTCTGGAGACATTTGCAACATTTCCTTCCCATGCATAGGAAGAACCTTCCAAAGGGGCAGCACGAAGCTTTTCTGTGGAAGCGTTTTGCAGTGCAGCATTTATTAAACTTGCATGTTAGTTTTTAAGTTATTTTGACAAAAGCGCTTTATCGTGGTGTAAAAACAAGCCTGTACATAATAGTCCAAAACTTGTTCCCATTTACATGGGTGATTATTTATTCCATTGACCTCAATCAGCAAATGCAAGCAAAATGTACTCCTTAATCTTGAAAAAGTAGTGTTAATAGCAGGAATGATTTTGTTTGGTAAGGATGATACAGCCAGGTTTTAAATTTTATCAGTTATTCTCTAGAATGTGTTCTATACGACATTACTTGGAAAGAAATTGTATCGCTGCCAGCACTTTGAGAGACCAACACGAAGCAACTCCTGCAACAGGGCTTTTGTATATTCATCAGCTGCTGTATATTACCTACTCCAAATTGCGTGAAAAAATGGGGATCTCCGATAACACACATTTTGAAGAGGGATTTACATTTAATAAATGTTTACAAGTATTTTCATAAACTCAGCTTATGACAGGGTTGCCTTCATGTGATTGATTACTCAAATGTTGCCTTTCCTCAAATATAGATTGTGCAGTTGTCTCTAGGAGTTATTTATATTTCCTAGTATTTATGATCTGCAAGGCAGCTTAGTTATTAACATTAGTTATAGCTATTTCTGTAGATATTTATCTGAACCACAAGTTTTTGACACATTTCTTTTTCTTTAACAAGCAAAGCATATCTACAGCTATAAAAACGTTCTCTGATACAGAAAAATATATGTATGGTACAGCTGTTACCTAGAAATACTCTGGTGAAGATATAGGTTTGATTTCCAATAGAGAAAAGTGAAGGTATGCAAACAAACTGCCACTGTAGTAACATTAAAGAAAAATTAATTTCTTTTTTTTTTTTCTCTGACTAAAGAGTTTTTTTGTTATGGGTAGTCTTCACCCTTGTCCATACCTCACTGTCGTCTTTGGGGTGGCAGAATATTGGCAAGCATTTTACTGAAAATAATTTCGTCTTAAGTAATATTTTAAATTTATTATTGAGCTTGCCTGTTGTGAATTAAGTCGTTTAGATGCACAGTAGGTATGCGCACGATGTGATAGTTCAGATTTTAAAAATGTAATAATGATATTGTAAGATTCTAACTGGAAGTCAAGTCTCACCTGAATGTGACACAAGGGCAATATGCAGCGATCAGGGTGTGGTGTACAGCAATTGGACCTAGTGACCAAGATTAATGAAACTCACATGGGTTTTAATTAGTGCAGCTGCAGTCATCAATTATCTAGAGAACACAAATATTGTTATATTTTGGGAAATTCTTGATTTATATTATTCCATTGGCCAGTAGATTTAGATGAATGAGTTCTCATCATAAACATTCTGAGAAAAACTGCCCGAGGCCATGCTTTATTATTTAGGACACAATCAGTAAGAGTGAGCGCTACTGAAGAAAACATTGTAAACTGGTCTCAGTATTAATCTGGAAAATTTGCTGAAATGTGTGGCCTTGTATGGGTCGTCAAAAACATTAGAGCTTCTCAAACAAAATACAGAACAGTCTGTCAGGCGAGGAATATGCAAGTATTATTGTCCGGCAGCTGATCCACAACAGCATGTCAGTGCATGTACACTTAAAGCAAGTATCAACAACATTTAATTTGACACATAATGTGGTCTTCTTTTATTATCCTTTAAGTGCATCTCTTAGAACACCGAAGACTGGACAAGTAAGTAGGGGGAAAAGAGCTGCTACATGACAACCTTTCGCGAGTCTGAAAAAAATCACAGTCTGGAGCTTTTCAGAGGTATATGCATTTTCAAGGCAACTGTTTAAAATAGATGCAAGGAAAAAGAACAGGAGGAAGAAGGAAACTTGATTAAAAATTTCTTACTAGAATTTAATTTGAAAATGTTGGTTCTCTTAATGTGGTCTGAAACCTGTGTACCAACATCTAAAAATAAATTCATTTGGGTGCAACCTACTAAAAACATCATCTGCATCTGTCGTTTAAATTAAGAAAAGGGCACAACCACAGACATACAGATTTTTCAAAAAGTTAAATGATAGTTTGCCTGCATGAACTTTTTTCTGAATATTTCACTATAATTTGCATTTGTCTATTCTAATCCATGGAAAACAAGTTAGGTACACAATGCTGCTCGAATCCCTGCTCATATTTTTCACCCAACCAAACTGCTAAACAAGGTAGTACTTTAAATATGAACCAGAACTAAAAAGACCATTAAAATTCATTTACTCGGAGCAGAATAGTTCCAACAGTTGCACTTCAACAACCTAATTCAAAGCTTTTTTTTTTTTTTCTGTTTTTGTCCTTTCCTCCCTCTTCCTATTTCCTCCTATTGAAATGATTAGTTAAATTCCAGGTCAACGTAATTCTAGAGAAGATTATTACTTTTGTTGGGGCATAGCCCCATGGTCCCTAGAAAGGAAACACGTTTGCATACTGCCAGCATACTGGAGTGCGCACTATCTTGTTACCCAGCCTGCACAGTAGGGCACATGTATCTGATGTCCTTATTTCTCACTGGTAGCTGTCACGCTGACAATTGGAAAATGCCGTAATTTCCTTAGTTTGCATTATTTTTATATCCCCTATTGTTTTTACACATGACCTTTACCTCTCCGTTCTCCAATTAGCAGAGTGAAAGCCATTGTTCATTGAGTGGAGGTATTTGTGCCCAAGGGAGCAAAATTTATTTTCTATATATGCTGTTGTGGGTGGTGAGGATTCTTTATTACTAAAGAAATAAACCTCCATCTTAACCTTTGTTTGATTAAACTAACCCCAGACATCACTGAATTTGGGCAGAAACTTCCATCGGCTTGTGAATAATTGTCATACTAGCTTTAACTAGCAATCAGTGAACGTTTATATAAATGGTTATGAACTGTGTGGGCCCATTATAAAACACACGATGGTTAACTAATTTAACTAAAGATTTCTCCTCGGTTTATCAGTTTTCTTTGAATCTGCATTTCTTAGCTAATACAGAGACTGGGCAATCATTATAATTGCATCAATTGTATTAGCTAAAGCAGTTAAGAAATTATACAAAATGCAGTAATATCAGAAAATAGTTCAGACAGTATCAGAAGTGTGAATCAACAGAGGGCATTGCCGTCATCAAGGAATAATGAATCTGGCTAACCTGAGATTATAATATGTTGGAAAGGCAGGTCTTTCATTTGTGGTCAAAGTAGGTGATTTCTATGTTGATACAAACTACCATTCCTTACGCTGCTCTCCTTTTCCTTCCTATCAGTGATGTATAACAGCGATATCATGGGACTGATCATATAAGTTTAAGCAAATACTTGTACAGTGAGTATGAAAAAATATGATTTAGTTGCTCAATTTTCAAATAATGGGAGTTCAGCAGTTCAAAATCACTTTGCAAAGATGTAGCTTGCTACTAGAGCATCGCCTCTTGTAGATACCTAACTCTGTCTCATATAAATTCCAAACCTAATATGAAAGTCATCATTCTGAAGATATCTAATTTGTCTAGTATTTGGCCAGCCATAAGTCTTTATGCCATTGTAATCAGAGCTTCTAATAGTTATAATGTTATTACCAATTCAAAGCTTTGCTTTGTTTTTGTTCAAGATTGTATGAATTCTTTTGATCATTAATGGGATTTTTCATACTGAGCTTTTTAAAACATTGGGTGCTTTCCATAGCTTTCTTGCTAATAAAGTAATAATTTATTTATAATGAAGTCCAGTCCTTATTTGTTAATAAGAGGTTCTGGTCTCCTTGTACTAGTTTAGTAAAGTAGGAGTACTGACTTAATCGGTGTAATGAATTCCTCTTGCGTTAGTATTTCAATTACTTAGTGATTTGATCTGGCTTGTAGATACCTGTGGCTAAACTTTCTTGTAGGACTTCCAAGCAGGTGAGAATTTCAGGAAGTTTTAGTTGAAGTGTGTTGTCCCTGGAAAATATTTAATTTGGCTGACCAAATTCTCCCTTGGGTCTGGACTATGTGTGCAGGGAACATTTTCCTGCTCATTTGTGAGACCTGACATGAGGGTAGGCTCTCCAGCTCAGCTTCACGGTTGCAATAACCAATTTCTTGAAATAAAGAGTTTGTTTGCATGATTCACTCATAGTGTTATGACAGCTGTATTCCTAATCTCCTTTTGGATTTTGTATCAGTCTCCCTAGGTAGATTTTAAAAGACAGCATTAATAGGGTGATTGTCAGTGACAAGCCTGAAGCTATTATCAGGCAGGGGCTGCTCACGCTAGCCAGGTGACAACACTACTGCTCAGACGTTCTCTCCTGGATGTTTTTGTTTCAGGAACAACATGGTGAACAAAATCTAGTAGTTTTATCAGTTGTTCTGCTGGGTTTTGCTCTGTGATCTGAGCAAAAATTGTGTGCAGCACTTAGAACGTGTCCCTGACTCCGGGCATTGTCCTCTTGTTTTTAACGTTTGGCTTAGAACGATGTTTAAATAGGACATACCAAGCCTGCTCTGGCTATGTTTGCTGCAGATCCAGTGGAGCTACTTACTGACTTTCTGGTTTCACATGTTTTTAGTGGCTGCTTTCTGTGTTGGTCTTCCCTGCTGTCCTTTGACGGGGTTTGTGAAATTCCATGCTCTCTTCAACTGTCCACACTTCTAGCTATTCACAGAAATGACCTTAATTTCAGAGAGACATGAACACGATCCTTTTTCACTTGTTCCCAAAACATATGATGTATGAATTATTTTTCTGATTGGAAATCTTTAACTATTAGTGATCATATGAAACAGCAGTATCATGTCCATACCAATATTTTTTTTCAAACCGGAGTAATAAAATTGTAGGGATTGCTACATATATGAAAGTAGCTTGTACATCTGTTAATGATTTGAATTCGAAAGCTTCACGCCCTGTGATCTTACAGTCTTCCAGTATTCTAACTGATACTTGACTTTTGTTCTATCTTTTCTTCTCACAGGCTTATCAATATAATGCTTTATCTAATAAAGTCCTCTTTTGTATTCAATATGTTTATTTTTGATGATGCTATATGATACTGCACTATATGGTTTTGTTTTTTCCTAAGTCGGGTTGGTTTGTAAGTAAAATTACATCTTATTTGTTATTCTTAGAATAAATAATATCTGGCAAGGTATTCAAACTTTTGTGGTCAGCTTGGCTAAAAATGGGTCTACTTAAGGACTTTCTCATAGAATGTTTTCAAAATAATGTGGTTTTTTTTCTGATGTAGCTTTTTAAATCTTAACTAACATGTTTTCATGTTGCTTTGTATACCAATAATAGTATACCTTATGCTGCTATTTCAGTTATTATAGCTTGATGTAATGTAACTTCATTATGAATTCATACATCTAAAATGCATGGAAATTAAGAAGAAGAAGAAGTTACAGCTCAGCTTCATGGATTCGTTCTAGTAAGCTAGCTATTTTAATTACTTAATTGGTGTCTGTGGTTTGGAAAAGAGAATTCTTACCTTTTCTGATGTTTTAGGTCTAAAGTGTGGCCAGTCTTTGGCCAATATGAAGCCACGTGGTTTTTCTATCTTCATTTTTTTTGGGTGGTCACAGATAATTCTCATTCACCAATCTGAACACCTGTCAATATTATGCTTTCACTGTATACGTAACCTATACCTGAGGAAAAAATAAAACCAAACAAATAGAATACAAACCCTGAACCTACAATTCAGCATCAATACTGTGTGCGTAGCGTGACCGGACCTTGCAAGCCTTCTCCACCAGAATAACCTCTTCTCTCTAATGGCTTACTTCCTGCATGCAAGAACCTCCTGCCTCTGCTTTAGTTTTGGTTCCCTGAGGGTTCATATTCTGTGTGTTATGGGTCGTACACAGGAAAACAGAAAATATGTAAATAGAAAAAACCAAAACTCTTCCAAGGAGAGGATATATTTAAGTAGCTTATTTTTGCCATTTTGGGAGAAAAGAACAAGTTTTCTGGGTGCCTATTCGCTGGTTTTCTTTTGGTAACCTGTCTGTCTATATACAAAGAAATGGGGAACATAATTGTCATAGAGGGTCACTGTTACGAAAAGTTGAAAAGAGGTAATATATTGATGTTTTTTGAATATCAAGACAAGGACTTGTATTTTATTAGTTAAAGAATGGAAACCACTGTACAGTTGCTGTGGCTTATGCAGCTTAGCGCCTGGGCTTATGTGTTGTGTACAGTTGAAAACTTACTCTGGTTTTGGCGTTTTTATTTTCTTATCTGACCTATGATTCCACAGAAAGAAATCTTTGAGAAGCTTCAAAGTGCTACAACAAAACCTTTGTTTAAACTTAAGCTGTGTTAGCTTTCGAAGTCAACATTAGAGATGTTATAAGTTATGCAGGGCCTGATGTAATCAATACTTCGGAGGAAGAATTCCTAGAAAAAATGAAAGCATCTTCGATAAATAAAGGTGCTGTTGCAGGTTTTGCTTATTGCTTAACTTATCGGACACGATCAGTATGCTGGCTTTGTCTTCAAGCACCGGCCATCTTGATTTCAGGGCAGATGCTGGCTGTAACAGTCCTCTCTGATGCAGTTAAGTGACAGAAATGTAAAGGCTGTTTTTTGTAAGCTTTGCTTGCGGAATCCAATAGGGCAAAATATGAAAATGTCGTCTCTTTGCAGAAGAATTAGATGGATGGAGGTTGTTAGAAGCACAGCATATCAGGTGCTCTAATCTTTGAAATAACCTTTATGGTGGAGCTGGTAGTGATGCTGCAACACACAAATTTGTCTTTATGGAGGATACTTTTCATTATTTTGTGACTGAAAGCAGTACTTCATGCTTCTTTTTTACCACAAGAATAGCACAGAGAAATTGAAATAGGACTGGAAGATGGACACAGCCGAGTTCTTATTCTGTATCCAGCTGTGGTCCTTGGAAATTTCAGGTCACTGTGGGAGAAGGCAAGTGTAAAGACATTAGTCCACGTGCAGTTGTAAAGAAAGTTACTCTAAAACAGATACGTGTTTCATGATAGAGCGCATTCAATCACTTGTCCCGTAGCCACTGCTCTTAGCTGGCAAGAAGGATGTTTGCTTGGTACACATGGAGGATTCAAATTGCGCAGTTTACCAGAGAACGGACCTTGTTTTGTTAGAAATTTGGTATCAGGAGTTTTCAATATAAAACTCAAAGTGTATCCTCTACTCCAACGCTTCTTAGCATGTTGTTTGCCCACCTTCCAAAGCTTATGAAATTTATGGCATTGCTACAGGACATTAGGAGGTTTGAAGTGGAGCCTGCGAAGGAAAGCTACATGGTGTCTTGTAGATAAGCACTTACAGCATTGTTGCCCTACGGCACACTGAAATCAGCACATGACAGTCAATCAGATTTAATGTTACCTGTTGTTTTTTTCTTATTTCAACTGCAACAAGATAAATTAGTACCCAAATGGAGGCCAAGCACATGCGCTTGCATTTATGTTCTTCAGTTCAGACAAATAAAGCTGTTATTAAAATCAGCTTTGTTTGTAATTAGAGATAAGTAGCTGTCTATAAAGCCGAACTCAAGTAGAAACCAGTGCTTGATATTCCAAGTGTAAAATTCACAATCATATAACTGATGGAGACGGTAATGAGCCTAGTGGTTTTTTCAAAGTATTGGTAAGTCAGAACTTTAAAATGAAGGTAGCTTCTTGCAGCAATACTCCCATTGAGTCTGCAAAGAGATAATTGAGAGGCAAAATCTCATATCAGAGCAAATGTAGATAGCTTGTGCTCTTATAATGCCTGATCTCCAGGAAAGACAAACTAACACTCCAGTTCATTTGTTTGAAATAACATATAAAGGCAGCAAGTTACTTAAAGGGAAGCAACTTCTTGGAAGGAGCCTTTTGTTTAATTTCTGTTGCATAGGAGTGTTCCACTAATCTCTGTGGCTCAGTTCAGAGCTTGTACTCTGAAGCAGTAGGCATCCTTGATGAATAAGATTTATTTTTTTTAACTTTCTGGGGAGATTTTTTTCCTTTTTTCTTTCTTTTTTTCCTTTCTGGTTTTCTATGTGAGGGGAAAAACAAAAACCAAAAAAACCCTTGCCATTTTTAATATTTGTTTTGCAATATTTGGATGCAAAATGCAATGTTATATTATAATCTTCTCTTGGATTTTATTTGGCTTAATAAGACCTCGAGAAGAACAGAAAAACAGTAGCAGCCTTTTTCCCCCTGAAGTAATATCTAATGGTATAGTAATATTCTTCTATTTCATAAACTTGAACATAGGCTGAATTAAATGTATTGCTTTGTTTGCTACTGACGTGAGAAAATGTTACAGGAAGAAGCAAGAAGAAATTTTGAGTTTTAATGCATCTTCAAATTCCTTTTCATTCAGTTTGATACAGCCTTCTTAACATAAGAAATCCAGAGAGATGCTGTATTATCACTTTGTCAGAGGGTCTGACAAGATCCCAAACAATAAATTATTCTCCTCCATTTATAACACCTAAATGTCGGCTTGATTAGAACTTTTTTCCCCCAACCCATGAATACAATTGTTTCTGTACTGCTTGTTTTATGCTGTTGAAGAAAGAGAAATAAAGGCAATCCTGTTTCCTCTCCCAAATTATCATAAATATTGGAGATGCAGATTTTTCTTAGATCATTAGCATATCATGCTGCGACCCACACTAGAATGTACCATTAACAAAGCAGCCTTCATGTAATTAATGTAAATAATATGGAACTACAGCATGAGTAACCCAGTCAGCCTTGGCAAAAAGCATTTGTCATAACGCATCATCTAAGGAGCTCGGCCTCAATTCAAATTAAACTTCATGGGTTTGCCCCTTTATTTTTTCCTCTAAAGCGATAAATTTCTGTGAAACATGCACCTATATAGGAGAAGAAAGCAATCCAGAAAGCTGAAATTAAAATTTCATTATTTACTGTGCTTCTGTTGCAGAGGACAATTAGTATCTTCATAAGGCTGCAAATGTAGATACTAAGAATGCAGCTGAGGGGTTTTTTTTTGCTACACTTAAAAGTGTTTTCTGTCCTCTGCTGCTGCCAGCAAATCTAAAGTATGGTGTTATGTCTGCCATTTGCTTCTATTGCCCTCTGACTCCAAAACACAGAGGAGCATTGTAAATTTTTCATGAAGAGGTTTCAGTCTGTAAAACAGCAAACAGGAATAATGTTTTAAATGCAATCATTGTCAAGCCTGAACAATGTAATTTATCAAGAGAGCAGTTTGTACTATATAATAAGTTTCATATATTAATACAATTTTTCATCTGATGTCAGGCTTCTGATTTATGAATAGCCCATGATCTAAGGTGATCATTGAATTATAATTCAAGTAATAAGAAGCCAGGAACAAGACACTGCAACTGCTACCCTGCATTAGCTTACATGCCACCAAGCCAATTTACTAAACAACCGTGGGCTAAATGATACAGTTTTTCTAATTCAAAGAAGGCACTCGTTAATTAGATAAAGGCTAAAGCTCTCATTATTTTTAAATGATTTAAGAACGGGTAAAGATCTTACAGCTTATACTGCAGCTCTAATAGTTCTCTGCTTACTGCCTTGTAATAAGAGTATTAAAGACAGATGGCCCATGCTGATTTAAACCAATTACAACATTTAATGTATACTAGTAGGAATGACTATTCATAGGCACATCAGATGTTAATATTCTACATGCTACAGATAGTTAAAACCCCACTTATTAATGTGATTTATGAGTAATTTGTTTCATTTTGCTGATTTTTTCTTTTTTTTTAATATATGATTAGTATACTTTTTAGCAACTAAAACTTCTTAGAAACTAGACTTTCCACAAAAAAGAACAAAAACCTTCTTATTGTGTATGCTTCCACATCATTTTATATGGCAGATAGGTATCTGAAGTCAGAAAAAAAACAGTACCAGATTCTGCATCACTTATGCTCCTGAAAAGTAACAGTGGCAACCAAGATATACATCTCAGCCGCTGGAAAAAAATTCTGGAGCATTTTTCAGTTCCACAGACTTCAAGCTTTTCTTTATTTTCTTTTCTTTTCCTTTTTTTTTTTTTTTTTGAAATTAAACTTTCAAATAATATAGCACTGAGTCTTTACTCCATAAGTTAACAAGACTAAAATAATGAGGTCATCAAGGGCTTCAGTTTCTTTCAGTTAAATCAGTTTGACCGAGTATAACATAATTTCTGCTATATATACTTCATGTTTTAAATTCTGTTTGTATCGATGTGTCTGGTTTGTGGCACCATTATGTGTGTTTATCTATTTTTTCTTCTGCAAGAGTCTTTTATATTTTATGTAGGACAGAATGGGTCCCTTTGAGCAAGAATAGCATCTTCAAGCATAGCTCCATCTTTTCTCTCTCCTCATCCATTTGTCTCTACCGCCCATAACCTTAACATCTTTCCCTGACCATGAACTCTCCTTCTCCCACTTCTCAACCGTCTGTAAATCTGCCTATTGCCATTTCTTCAGCACCATCTAGATCTGTCTTTGCTTCTCTGACTTCCCCAATAAAACTTGGATTACTGCCCTGATATCCGCACTTCTTAACTGCGGCAGCTCTCTCGCCTGTTCCCTGGCTGGCTTCAGCGCTCCAGATATCAACGTGCATCAGACACGTGCCAGGAGTACGGTGGCCTTCCTCCGTGAGGGCTTCCCAAACCGCTTTGTGTTCAGGTTCACAATGCTTTCCTTCCTTTGTTTCAGTCCCCTCCGTGTTTCCATGTACCTCGGGAATCTGATTTCCCTTTAGCCTCCCCTGACTCCCTTCGTTCGTCTGGTCGCCACCTCCTCCTGCCCCTCTGCTGCATCTGCCTATGGCAGCTCCCGTGCCTTGAAGCAGCCTCCTGTGTAACTCCAGCTCTCTCACATCCTTGTCGGCTGCCGGATTCTGTTGTTTTTCTCCTTTCCAGTCTTCTACGTAGATCAAGGAATTATTATTTTAAGAATGTTACTGTGAGGGGGAAAACATTTTGTGGAGGTAAATCACAGTCCTAGATCTCATGGTTCTTAACAGTAGGAAAGCACCAGGCTTTGTGGCATTTCTTACCTTTGCAAGACAGATGGACTTGCACGTAGGACCAAAAAGCTCTCCTGCCCTTTCCCTTCCCCCAGACCTGTGTATAATGCAATTTTCCGTCGTGTGTCAATTCTAGTATTTTAGAACGGCAATTGACTGAGTAATGCTGTGACTAATAATACTGCGTACTTTTAAGTGCAAACTGTTGGGCGGTAGCACCAAATAATAGACGGTTCTCCACTGTTCTTTTTTCCCCCATGTTTGTTTTAGAGTCCCAACAAGATGTGTTATTAATGGACCCTGAGTAGAGCAAGTTATTTGTTATGGTAACTTTTTGACCTATTTAATAAGTACTTAAAGGAGTGTAGTGCAGTTTTTATTGTACTCTGCTGTGTACAGTTATGAAGTGTGGTACATAATAAAATAAAAGCAATAATGTGGATATTTCAGAGGGATCCATCAGAGCAGACCTGCAGCAACATATTTC
The DNA here is from genome assembly GCF_949628215.1 of Phalacrocorax aristotelis. Lineage (NCBI taxonomy): Eukaryota > Metazoa > Chordata > Aves > Suliformes > Phalacrocoracidae > Phalacrocorax > Phalacrocorax aristotelis. Next base: position 104,089,677 of record NC_134277.1, on the reverse strand, counting down.
ATCTGGTTTGTCTGGCTATGAAGCCTTGCAAGTTATAGCTGAAATAACTAGGAACAATATTGTGGTTATGACTTGCAATTGTTTACCATTGTAAACAGCAGAGTTATTATGTGTTTACCCTTTTCGGTGCTCAGAACCATTTTTTAAATAAGTTCATTAACACCTGCATACATTTAGCTGTGAAAAATGGCATGTCTTTTACATGCTTATACCTTAAAAATATTTGAGTCAACTAGCAACAGTAAAATGCATCTAATTTAAAGCATAGGTTTTTTGAGGTATGATTTGGAAAAGCACAATTATTAAAAAAGACTAAGAGTTGCTCAGCTAATACAAAAACAGACAGAAGGTTACGATGATCCTTTATATGACAGTTTTCAAGTTTAATTTGGGAGGACAACTGCAGACTTGGACAACGGAGCTGCTGTATGAATTCCTGAGACCCAGACATGAAAAAGGTGCCTTTTGGGGGGAGAGGAGTAGTTAGCTGTTATTTGTTGGGTGGGTGGGGGTTTGTTCTTTTTTTATTATTATTTTTCAGATTGTTTTGGTTTTCTTCTTGGTCTTTTTTTAAGGTTCCCCCCCTCCCCGTCCGTGTCCCCCCCGATGTGGTCATTGTGTTCCTTGAAAATAGCAGTCACTTAAAATCTTCATCTAAATGCTCAAAGAAGTGAGTGAGAGTTTTCAGTGTGATGGGGGATGTAAGTTTTGGCTCACTGCTGGTAAATTTTTACGGAAGAATTTTTCATTTTTTTAATATTCTTGTGGCTGCAAGTTTTGTAACATCCTGAGTTCAAGAGAAAAACCAACTGATTGGACCTCCAGGAAGTGCCCTGATGATAATCAGCCTCGTGTGCAAGACAGAAAGGCTGATAGTCAGAAATTGCTCTTTAAACTAAGACAGACTGTCAGTCTTTAGGAATGGTGGGGAATGGCCTATTTATGTAATCAGATACTAAAGCTGGGAAGAAGCTGTCAGGCACATTCTTGTTGTGTAAGCAGCAGGCAAACTGTGCTTTATCTGACAGACAGTGTGTAAATCTGTCCATGCAAAAATCCAAATGTTTAGTTTGCTTCTAGTCACTGTAATAATCTGCTTATTTTCTTTTGCTAGAGCGATGACATCATTTAGCAGAATGCACCACAGACAGGAGCCCTAGATAAGGTTCTGTTACTGTCAGTCACTCACTTCTTGATTGGCACGGAGATAAATAGGAATTTACTAGAGGTTTGCTTCCAGCTAAAAGACCAGACAACACCCTGGGATCAGTATATGAAGAGCAAGCCTGTTTAGCACCCTCAGCCTTACAGCTTGGAAAAATGGCTAGAAATAAGAGTCCTTCAAAATTCAGTGTTAAAATTTGGTATTTTGTTAGCTATCTGAGCACTCTTCCTGAACAGAGAAGTACTCAGATTAATTGATAAAGTAAGCAGTTGCCACAGAGCAGAAGAAAAACCTGTGCATATGTTCTGGGTATCTGTATTAGTTGCACTGCCACCGTGTTTGAGAATGAGATTTGTTTCTTTCTGAAATTTTAAGAGACTGGCAATGGTTTGTCACTGATGGCGCTGTCATTTGGCCGATGGTTCATCAGACCAGACTGACATGGAAAAATATCCTATTTTTTAGATCAACTCTGGTTGACTCTACAGTATTTATTTCATGGAAATTATTATTCAAGAGTAGTTTCAGAGTTATTCTGTACCCAATAATAGGTGGTCCCTGATCTAAACTTACCAAATACTTCTTTGATGCTGGCAGGGGCATATTTTGGTATGGACAACTGAAAAGAAAACTTAGAAAGAAACGTGCACTATAATAGGAAAGATAGTCTAATCTTTTTTAATGGCATTTAATCTCCTAAATCATCTGATTTCATTTAATTTTAAAGGGTAATAAAATATGATTGAAATACATCTGAAATGTAGTTTAATAAAAGGAATCTGCTGTACTGAAAATCTACTTACTGTTTTGTCAATCTGAAGATTTAGGATGAAACCATGCAAAATGGAAATACCTATTTGGATACTAGACTTCAGAGTCCTTGCCATTTCTGTTGCACTAATTTTTTTATTTTTTTTTTTTTAGGTACGTAGTGCCAATTATCTAAAAATAATAATGAAACTTCTTTAGAATTAATTGGAAGAATCTTAGGAAAGTTAATCTCCAGGTCATAAGAAGTTAAGATATAGCAGAAACATGACCTATTAGGGGAGCATACCTGGCAGAACAATGCATTTCTGTGCGTAAAGTCAATTGTTCATGTTCCTATTGTTTCCAAAATGATAGAGACCATAAATGAACAGCTGTTAAAAGCATAATGATTTGTTCAACAATGCTCCGATCCTCCTGTGTTTATATTTAGAAGGAGAACAGCATTTTGAAATAGTAAATGGGCTTAGGAATCACAACCTCGAACGATACTGTCTTAATTAAAAATACATGCATATCTTGGTAATGTTATGCACCTCCTTCATTTAAAAATAGGAAGAGAACAACAATTAAGCACTTTCCATGCACTAATTTTTGTTTAATTTCAAAGAGTTAACCTTCTGAGAAGAAGGCTTCTGCTGGCACATTAGTGATACACATTACATTAAAATAGTGATAAATACTATATAATACTCCCAAACAGACATTTTTCCTGGTGAATCCTGGGATGCTTTCTACTGAAATCTCAGTATATTTTTAATGAGATTGTACATCAGTTTGTGTGTTGTAGTTTAGACATATTGGCTTTAATTATTTTTGAATGTGCAGTTTTTACAGTAGACAGAATATATATGATTTAAGACTCACCACAGCACTCTGAATATCACTTGGCATTTTAGCAAAATGTGTGATATTAAAAAGACCGTGAATTTTAGCTGGATTTTCATTATTTTCTTAGTCATATAATATTCCTCTTTGCTCTCAATTCTTCTATTCCACATGTGCAACATTTTGCATGTTATATTAAAACAATTATATCAGTCTTATCATCTCTCGCTGTACTGTGGTTCCACTATTATCACAAATAATATTAAGTCAACCCAATTCAGCATGTTCTGCCAACTGAGTGCTACAGTATTTTGCCTAAAACACAACGAAACCAAAAGACAATCTTACAAAACCAAGTTTCAGAGAGGTCTTGAGAGGTCTTGATAGGTTGACCAATGCTTAAACTGGAAATTTTATGTAAAAATCTTTTAAGGTCATTATCAGTCTTCTCCTTGCAGTAACATAAGCAAAAGTATAAGGCATATATTTTACTTCAGTTTAGACATCTTCCAGTAACGTTGGCAAACTGTTGTGAATATTATGCCAGTGGACAAAACCATGAAAATTAAAGTGACTGAAACAGCTCATGTAAAATGAAAATGAACAGTTACTTTGATTATACCAGCTGAGATACAATAAACAAACAGACGAAAAGTAAATGAGAATTTGGAAACTCAGTTTTTAATAAACTAATAATTTGTTAACAGTATAAGCTTGATGTACTTTATCTTAGTCCTTTTGACAAGACTCATTTTGTTGTAGCTGCAGCATCATCGTAGAGCCTGATCTAATACTTACAGAACTCAGTATAATCTCATTGACTTCAATACAAGTTGAATTGGACTAATAATGAAAAATCGCATTATACTAATATTAGGTTTAGAAAAAAAATGCTGCTTATAGCTGATTTGAGTCAAACTGAGTTTGTCTGATATTTTACTGATGTCAGTAAAATCATACTGTAAGTTGGTATTGCTCTGCTGTGACAACTGTGGACTCTTATTCCGAGAACCTATTAAAATCACAAACCAGCAATCATTCTCTTATAAAACTGTACAGATATTTGTCTAAATACAATACCAAAATAAGTAACTTTGTAAAAACCAATTTGTAGTAAGTTGTCAACTGCAGAGATGAAATAAAATGCATATTACCATTTTTTCTTGCTTTAAATCTTTATCAAGTCTGTGATATGTTATTTTCAGCATATATTCTTATTTTTCCTTAAGGGGATTTTCTGGTTTTCTTTCTGAATTTTGTTATAAATGACAGGTTTATTTTATTCAGTATGATTTCACGTGAAAGTAAATTAAAAACAGCAAAGATTTTAGAAAAACCACTAATTGAGTAAAAACTGATTTAAAAAAAAAAATCTAAGTTTTAATCTTTTTTTTGTAAAATACTGACTTGACTGAGCAGTTTGGTTTAAAAGCAAAAAGCCCCCCAAAACCACACAAAACATGCAGGGATTCTGCATCCCTCTCTAGTTAAGATACCGTCTATTCTAGCTCTAAGGAAATTTTCTCTCATTTCTCCTCAATTTAAAGAAATACACTAACCACGCATCCATGGTAAATGAATGTTTATTAGTTGTGATAGTGGTGGAACTATCTATTTTTTTAGAAAATACATTTAAAGTGCAGTTTTCAAAATCAAAGTCTTTATTTGTCTGTTTATCAGCATTGCGGCACGGGGTTATACTAAATGACTCTCTGTTAGAATTAGACCATACTGGGGAGGTTTACGAACAAACAGAGAAATCTGGGCCTCTCCCAAGCAGGCGAACTTTTCACATTAGTAGCTGAACTTGGGTTAAATTAACCACCGGATACAAACTATCGCTGGCATGTGGATTTGAGAAAGTCTGATATTTTAAGAACTCTGAAGCGTGCTAGCATATGTTAAATGTAATTAAGAAGTAGCTGAACTACAAATACATATATTTCCCAATATGCATTTGGTTGAAGTTATGAGGAACCTTCTTTTCAGGCAAGCGTAACAGTTGTTAAAGCCTTACTCTCAGTCCCTTGGGCCACTGTAGTTCTCCAGGCTCTGTTAATCTATCCGCAATGGCTTAGCACTTCCCGAGGTGCTCCCAAAAGACTTAGGGTGGCAAAGGCTCGGCCAAACATGGCTGGATTTGGGGGGGCTTTCTGTATCCAAAGCCCACAGAGGACTCCTCAGCCACTGCCCTCCTTCATTTCCTGTAATGCCCGATGAAATCCTGGCTCGAACAAGCAAAATAATCCTTGTCCTGTGCATGCTGAAATCTTCCAGTCTTCCCACCCTTCTGTCCTACTGAGATGTATCTGTCTGATGGTGGATGAGCTCTGCGGTTCGTGGAAGCAAGCCTTCATTCTTACCCTCTTCCTTTGTAAAACATAAGGTCTGCCCTGATTTTCAGCTTCATAAAAAACATTGTACTCTCATCATCTCCGACTACGTAAAAACAGCTGTCTCTCAGTACGTGAAGTCTTTACAGGAATTTTCAAAGGCTGTTTCAGCTGTAAATGTAAACTGAAAACACAAAAAACAACCCCCCAAAAATCCCTTGTCTTTCTTGTTGATGATGTTGCTGAATGTATAGTGCTTGACACCAGACGTTTTTAGAAACGTATGACATGGTGTAGTTTCTCTGATACCGTACCACTTTGCTGTTTTACAAGCTACAGCATGTCACAGATTAAAGCTTTGTTGCATGCAACAAAGCTGGCAATAAATAAACCTTTCTGATGTCACTGTGACCTAAATTAAACTCATTGTGTTTCCTTTGTTTTGTTAGAAAAAGTGTAGTTTTCAACACTTTTGGAAGACCTCTAGAGTTTTAAAAAGATATTTTTTAAAATAAAGAAGTTTTTCATTAAGTTGGAAATTAATTGTGGATTAGAGTAAGAGTCGGCATCTGCTGGTTTCTAGCCGTTATATGCTGGGGTTTTTTTTTGATAGAAGGACAGAAAGCAGGGGATAGAAGACTTCAGCATGGTGGAAAATTAAAAAATGTGAGAACTGCCAAAGTAGCTGATTGCAAATGTGCAAAGAAATGCTGATCTTCTCCAGCACTTGATAAATATACAAAGATGAGTTTTATTTGTGTTTTTAAATCATGTGGACTTGAACATGGGGGTAGTCAGAAGCCTGAAAGAAATAAAATTATTTTGTCTGCTCAGGTCTGGTAGAGTTTTGGGTGGTTTTTTGCAAATACTTTATTTGCTTAGGCTGCAATCTAGTTTGACTTTCAGACCTAGTTCGATGTCCATCCTGAAAAAGAAACTTTTCACGGGAAAGCACTGCTCAAGGCTTAAACTATTAACTTCATATACAGCAAAGCTCGTTCTTAACAGTCTGCTCCCGCAAATACGCATTAGAAGAATGGGCCAGCTCTTATATGAGTGGGTGTTCTCTCTGAGAGAGGACAATAAGATTTAGCTCAGAATTAATATGTAACACTGCTTTTCAAGCATCTGCCAGTCTGTGAATTGATTGTATTGGCTATCAGAATTTGTTTATTCTAATGACGTAGTCATTGTCAACGTTGCTATTCTGCTGTAAGCTACTAGTGTTATGGTGGAGAGCTGCCAGAAACAGTGTAGGAACTGTTTTTGTGAAACAGGAAACAACCACTGGTATCAAGGTGCCAATAGTGTTGAGTTCAAGTATTTGTTTATCTTGATTTCCCCTCTATTTTTAAAAGATACTGAAGGAAATTTCTAATACCCTTGAGAAGAGGTAATGGTTCTATTAAAATGGAAATAAAAAGACATTTCTAAAGACAAGTTTTGCTTTAACTGTCTTTGGAGATGTCCTCAGGATGTAAATGACATCTTGATGTAACCTTTGGAACATACATGGTATCTCAAGTTAGTTGCATATCTCTCTCCTTACAAATGTGCAGGCATTTGATATCAGAACCTATATTTACAATTATAAAGATCCTAGTGGCTTGAATCTGATCTTCCAAATTCCAGTAGTGTATATTACTTTTAAAAACCTAAAAGTTTTAAAAATTTTAAAAATTAAAGACTTGCATTGAAAAACATGTGGATTTGTCCCATTCAGTCTTTTCCTTCTGTTCTGCCTCTGCCTGAATGCCATGAGCTACTTGTGCTTATGTAAAGTACTCTGTAGAGCATTTGGTTAGGTGATGTATTTTCTTCTACCGAATTAAAAATCTTCCATCATTTTTTTCCTCCCAGAATCTAATATAAATATGTGAGATTATCCAGAATATGGATAAAATTATCCAAAATGGTTTTAGGGCAGACCAAGCTTTTCTCAGGTAAAAATATTGTCACATGGACTGAAGTTTCAACTAAGAAATTTATAATGGAGAGAGAGCTGATAAAGATAATGAAACTGCAAAAAAAGTGCCCATTTTATAGCACCGTTCCATTAGATTGTGTTAATCTGGAGGTTTCTGTTCCAGTGCTCTGCTCTAGAATCCTCTAGGTAAAGGAAAAAAGTGTGTAAATGAAACTGTAAGTTTTATTGGTATAAAAGCTTTTGAATCACTACTGTTATATACAGATACGCGTTTTTTTCTACATTATATATTTGTCCTAGTAAAAACTCAGAGTAGTATTAATGAAACATACCTTTGTGTGCATTAAACAGTAGGCTGTGACACTATTTTAAGTGATTGTATGTTATAAAAAGCTCTGCAGCAAGATTAATGTTACAAAATTGACAGAATATTATAACACTGTGGAAGATGATAAATTTAAAACTTTCCATTATGCCTTAATGAATACAATGGGAATCATGAGGCTGTGTCTGCTGGTTGCATCATGTCCTTCAGCTGGCCTGTAAGGCTGTTTTCCACACATAGGGCAACCATCAGTCCTACTTTTCTTATACTTGATTATGTTTTAAAATGGTTTTAATTTGGGAGATACCAATTTAAAGTGTGCTTGCAACAATGTAAAAATCGTAGCTGCCACCTCAACAGAATAACTGACTATTTTCAGACCTATGAATGCTTGGGAAAGCAACAAGACTAAATTTTGACTGCATTTTGTCAGTACCAAATATACTGCAGAGTCCGAAGAGAGACTGAAGAATAAGGCATATGCTCTTCTGGCTTGTATATCGCCAGTGGAATTGTTAGCCAACCTGTAGCTACAGGCCTACATTTTTCTCTGCTCTGCTGCTGCGTTGAAGGCAAGGGGCCAATTTTGTCACTTCTGCGAAACAAGGCATTCAGCCCGGTGTGTTAGGACAGGCAAATTTTAAATTGGTGATATTTCAAAGCTGAAGCAAAGGTCAGAAATTGATGCGCGTAACCTATTGCTGATGCACAAGTCAGGCAGAGCCATCTTGTTTAAAGACTGAGAGTTGAGGTGATGGCAGTTCTGAAAAGACTTTTTTCCCTTGGAGCTGAAGAAACATGAGTGCCGCTAAATGCAGAACCCCTCGGTGCTGTTTGAGAGAGACTATTCAGAATGGGATGTAGTCAGGTTTTCAGATCCTTTCGAACAAGTGAGTTGAATGTACCATACGTTTTTGTTGGTTTGCTTTTTGCATGAATGTGATACAACACCTCACACATTGCTCAGTTTTCCAAGGTGAATTTGGTTTTAATGTATCAGTGTGCAATTCTTTCATGTAAGTATCCTTTTCTGAGGAAAACTGCATGTTTCAAACTGTCCTTTGCTAGGTACTTACTGGCACTCATTTTTTTTTCCCAAATGCTTAACAAAATGTACAATTTAGTGGTGAAATTACATTTTAAGATTTATACACATACATATTTAGACAGAAGCTTGTGGGCCACCAGAATTAAGCCAGATAAGTGGTGCAAACTTCAAGAATTTCAAGAAATTCTTCAAGAATTCAATACTTCAAGAAATGTATTCTCTTGTGGGATTTGAGGTTACCACTTAAGGTCATAATGCAGTTTTGATAATCTGCAGAAATGGTACGCAGTTCAGTGTTGCCTTTAGATACATTGCACAGCTTTCTATCCTACTGCCATGCCAGTCTCCTTAAATACTTGTGAGGCTATTGAGGGTAAGAATAGTTCCTTTCTATACCTATCATTTAGGAAGCTTGAGTTTCTGGTAGATGCTTATTAGGAAGATGGGATGGAATCAGTATAATTATATCATCAATATCTTATGCATAGACTTTGTATAGTAATATTTGAATTAATAGATGTCTGGGTACAATGCTGAAAAATTACTACGAAATTTTTAAAACCCCTTCCCTGCCATCCCTCCCTTAACTCTGAATTATTCAAGTCATGAAAATGCAGCTTTCCATCAGATTTTAGGGCCCAAGATCTGTGTGGTTTCCAAATTGTGAAATGGGAAAACATCAGTGGTACCAGTTCCCGTGTAACCATACCTTAAAAATATGTTGGCTCATGAAGAGAAAAGAATACATGTGCTTCATAAGTGCTAATTTTATGCACACAGTGTATTTTTGAATGAAATAAATTATTCTTACACGTTGAGATCCCCCTGTTTGGTGACTATAAATTTGTCAATATGAACATTATGGGTTTAAGAATAAGGATATGAAGCTACATTTGTGTATAGGAGGTTTTAAGTAGCACCAGGGCAGAGGGCAAAAATGGGCACTAAGATGGAGGACTGAGAAAAAAGGTGGCAGAACATAGGATCAGGAAAGGTAACTGAAGGGAGTAGAGGGCACTTAATGTAGGGACAGAAGAGCTGATGAATTGTAGTATATGCTTTCAGCCAGAATTGTGAGTTTAATGTGGCATGTATTAGGTCTCTTGTGCCAGTGGAAAATTTTGTTGAGATCTAATGAAGTCCCTGATTCCTCCCATTGGCTCGTGTAAATGATAGCTGTTGTCTTTTTATGAATGGTGGCAGAAGTTAACGCTGATCCCGTTGATGGGTCACGTGAAAGTTTGTATTTCTTAGAAATTTGGAATTAGTCTATTTTGTGTTATTGCTTGTTCTGCAGGGAAATATGGGATGTAACAATTAAACTAGGAGCTCAGGCCTTTGGGTTACTCTCCAAAAGTAAAGTCTTTTCCGTTTTTGTTCAGGAAACTTTGTGTGAGAAGTGTTCTGATGGACAAAAGTCTTCTCCACCAAACGATGCTTGTAGAGCAGGGCCATCCTGTGTGTTGAATGAACCAGGAGCCCTGTGAAAAAAAAAAAATTCCTTGTTAAAGTCTGGACAGATCCATTCATTTAATTCATTTAGATTCCTTGTAAACCACACTTGGCTGCTGCCATCACCAACCAGTTTGTGACAATTGGCGATACTGCAACCTCTTTTTTGAGGAATAATTATTAAAAGGCTTTTACTAAGTGCAGGTAGGTGCACAACATCAGGAAATCATCAGCAGTACTGTTGGTATCCCGTGCTTGATTAAGACCAGTCAACATATATCTGAGAATATAAGCGTACTGTTGTAAAGTTTGATCAGTAATTCTGGCATGAAATTCTGTTGCAAATGTTGGAAGAGAGCAATAGAAACT